>NC_089507.1:10896464-11066464 GCF_036850995.1 Saccopteryx leptura | reverse complement strand
CGTGCTTGTATGTAAGATTTGAGTTAATCTATACATTTGGTCTCTGGTTAGAAATAACTTCAGCTCCCAAACTCGTGTTCTTGACCCACGCTCTTCTCCTACCCCACCACATTGCTCATCATCTCAAACCTTTGCCTGCTTGGTTCTTCTTTACAAAAAAAAAAAAAAAGATAACCACAGTCCTTTAACCCTCCGAGTACAAAGTGGTCTCCAGGTGGCATCTCCCCACCCCATCAGTAGAGAAGATACTGCACCCCCAGAATCACTCTGAGTAGAATTCAAATTGATAGTCGGTATTTTGAAAACCTCCAGCTCTAACTGTTGTCCATCAGCACCTCTGTTGACGGTAAACCACTGAACGACTTCACTGCCTTGAGTATGTATTTCCCCTCATGTGCCTGTGCTCCTGACCTCACCATGGCTGGGAGCACTCAGGGAGCACTGGTACGTAAGGTCACCAGTTGAGTCTAGCTCCGTGCTTCTCATCCTGGTCTTGTTCTCTAGTATCTGGACTTCTAGGGAAACCACTGAGAAAAGTAATACCCAAGCAATCTACGTGTAATTGTAGTTCTATATTTCCCAAAGCATGTTCCTCGGAAAAATATAGTCCCCAGAGGCGCTCCACCAAAATAAATAAATAAATAAAGATAAAAATATAGAAGAAGGAAGGGGAGAGGGAGGGAGGGACAGAGGAGGGAAGAAAGGAAAGAAAGAAGATGGAAAGAAAAAGAAAAAACTCCTGTAGTGAAAAACAGTAGAAGAACTTCATGCCATGCATTTGCTTGCAGAAGTGACTTTCACCTGCCCTTACTTCCCGAGGGCAGATGGCGCTTCTACTATGCCCCAAAGCAGCGGTTTTCCACCCGTGTGCAGCAAGAGGAACCCACTGTGCCAAAGAATTTTTAAAACATGCAATACCTGACTACTTAGTCAGGGGCACTGACCTGCTTTCCCTTAGATGGTTACATTTAAAAAATGATAACAGCCAACAGAACAATAGCTAGCCAGTGTGAATGAATCAAAGTTATACCTTTTTTTATCAGATCGACAAAAAAATATAGATTTGGGTGTGCCACAGAATTTTAGTAATTTGTTTATGTGTGCCATGAGATGAAAAAAGGCTGAAAATCTCTGATGTTTGTTGATCAAAATTTTAAATGCATTTTTAAGACTAAATGCTCCAAGAAAAACTACAATTTAAGACATATTTTTCTGCTTTACTTCACCCAGAGTTACCCAAATGCGTCTGAATGCAGAATTCTTTTTTCAAGGAAATAGTGTTTTGTGCATGCCATTGTGGGAAATGTTGCTGGGCAGAGTGAATCAAGCTAAAGAAAACCCATTTTGCTCCAGAGGTTAGGAAATATTTTGTTTCAATTCTCTAGGATCTTGAATAACCCTGGAAGGCAATCATACTCTTATTCAATGGTCTAATTCCCATTAGACGAGGGCATTCAAGAAGGATGGAGTGACCTTAAATATCTTAAATTTTGTTTAATTTTCTGACATTATGGGAAATCAACCAGCTTGACTGTAGGATATAGTCTAGCTTTGAGTTCTCCAATGGTCTGTTTTTTCTTAGACTGTGTAAGCACCAATTTAGCGTCTATGTTCCATTTTTGAGATAAAAATACAACTCTTTATCTCAATGTCAACATAATTTCTTAAAGGTTAACAACAAAAATATATATATATATCTTGAACATTACTCAGTGACCTCGTTCTACAAGCATAGAAGGAACTAAAAATCCCCCAAAGAATATTGAATTCAAAACTCTAAGTTTTATATTTTTAAAAGCTTTTTAAAACTAAAGGTTTTAAAAAGTGAGTTTCATTTTCAACTTTGAAAAATGCTGATAATGTCCTTCCACATAAATCAGGGTATGCTTTTGTTTTTTTGAAATTAACTTACCCAAAGTTTGATTAGCTTCAGTTCCTCTAAGCAGACCTAAACATTTTTAGTTTTCAAGTGGATGGGTAGGTAATCAAGGTCCTGATCTGTATATTTTTAAAAATCTAAAGAAAAACAAACAAGACAGTCAAGATGCTAAGAAGTTTGCTACCTTCCAGGGGCATCATAAATATAAAGGTTCAAGCTCAAATGTAAAACAGACCCGGCTCAGCTGAAGCAAATTATTTAGCAGGCTGAGCCTCAGTCGTCTTGTTGTAATATGGGTATAATTATAGTGATTACTTTATAGGTTATTGTAAAACTGAGGGGAAAGTATCTGGCTAACAAAAATCGCTCAGTGTTAACTTTTAGTCTTAGCCCAATCCATATTCTCCAGAAGCTGAAAATGAGACCCAAACAGCATAAAGGATTGGTCTGAAGCAAAACTAATAGTTATCAGATTAGAAAGTGTCCGTTAAGTCTCAGAACACTAGCCCGGATATCTTTCTACCATGTCATAACAACAAAAAATAGGAGTGCAAAAAATAACTTGAAAGCACACTAAATGTGATTGCAAAAAAAAACTGTAAATTGATACAACTATGAGAAACAATTGACTTAGGAGTTGAGGAAACACTTGAATGAATGAAATGGTTATATTCATAAGATTAGTCAAGAGGGCCACACAAGAATGCTTTTAAATCATACTGTGCAGAAATGGGAAAGATGGAAAGGAGAAGGCAGCAGGGGGGGGAAGAGAGGTGGGTGCAGACATCTGAAGGCTCAGCATAAAACACGTGCCAAGCCCAGCAGACAAGTTTTCCCGCCCACTACACTAACATGGAGACAACCCAAATCATGATCATCAACATCGAATGAGGACTCACCATGCATCAGGCACTATTCTTAGCTCTACTCAACATGTCCCTTTAAGTCCTCATGGGAACTCAGTAAAGTAGGTACAACTATAACCTTCACTCCAGTGAGAAAACGGAGGCTCAGAGTGGGTGGAGAGTTTGCTAGGGCTGAACAATAAGTGACACACCCAAGAGTTAAACCCAATGGTCAAACATGAGGTCCAGAACTAATTATTATGCTGGAATGGAAAGGAGGAAGAGGGAGAAAGCAAGGGAAAGGATGGCTTTTGAATGTTTTATCCTCCTGGTAGACTTAAAATCAAAATGTATTAAAGATAAGTGTGTATTTTGCATATATGTAAACATATATATGGCCACATCAATTATTGTATACATGATTTTTCATCAATTTTCTGGTCTAGTTTATGGAAATTGTTGGAAGTAATGTACAAGTTTGTTTGCTTAAAATGAAACAACTTAATTATGAGATACTTGATAAACTCTCTGGTACTAAGTCTTTGTTAAAACTGAGCCATATTTGACTTCATTTGTAAGCGGCAAAGCTCTAAGAGTATGAAACTGTAAAACGGTACAAGGTGCAAATGAGTCAATAGCAAAGGGAATGAGAGATTGGTGTGTGATAGCAAGAGGCTTAAAAGGACTGGCAACCTCAGTTTTGAGTTCTTCGTTCAAATTTTGAGAGGTCATCCTGTTAAGCTTATTAACTATAGTGCGATGGTTAAGGACATGATCTCTGGAATCCTACAGACCTGTTTCTATCCCAGATCTGCAACTCATTGGCCATGTGAACACAGGAATATTACTTTATTTCACCTAGTTTCAGTTTCTTTATATCCATAAGACAGATAATAATATTATCTGTTTCACATACAATAAAATTCATGTGAGAGTGCTTATCACAGTGTCTGCCATGTAATAGGCATTCGGATGAATGTTAGCACCACATAGGTTGTATCTTTCTCTGATAGCTATTGTTTTTAAATGCTACCCATGACCATTTGAATAAATTATACTTATTTATCATTCTTTTTGAACACTTTACAACCCACTTAACACTTGAATTTCTCCTTGAACTTCTTCTCTCCTTCCTAAATCTATATGATTGATTACTCTTTTAGATTTTTTTCTTCTATTAGACTTTGGCTTTTTTTTTCTCTCTTTATACTCTCACCAGCAAACTCATCCAACTGTCATAACTACCATGGTCACGTCTCGTTAGATAACAACCCATAACACTTCCACCACCGATTCCTTGCATGCACTCCTTGCACATATCCATTTGACGCCATACATTTCTATGTGACTGTTATGCTATTTTCTCTCACTCATCATGACTAAAATGCCAATCACTGTCAACCCTGTTGTGGCTTCTGTACACCATCAAGCATCTTTCCAAACAAAAGGAACAAACTCTTGACTTCAGTAGACAATGAATGGAATGGGTTTCTATGTGGAACAAGTTCACAGGATCGATGGGAAGGTTGGAGAACCAGCCTTCCCAAAATAGGTAGAAACCAAAGAGAGCCAAGACACAGCTATCACCCACCACAGACCCAGGCAGCTGGGAGAAGCTGTCCCTGTGTCATCATCACCAAACATTTACTCTCAGGTTTCTGGACTCACAACTCTGCCACAAAATAATAATCTCTGACCATCTACCAGCCTTACCCATCATTCCTGCGAAAACCAAATCTCATGGAAACACTTGATGTGCCCAACCTAAGGGACACACCTGCGCTTTAGCTGCTTATGTAGATGTTTGGAGAGAGATTATCTGCTCCTGCACACACACTTTTGGTTCCCATGGTGGAAGGTATGACCCAGACTTCTCATTTTGGGATTCTTCCAAAATATGAAGAGCATTTGGGTGCGAGGCAACCAAAAAATACGTTTCTACATTTTTTCTATAAAACCAGCTTCTCCAGCTGGCCACGTTGTCACCACCCTCAGATCACTATGTCTATTTCCCCAATTATCAATCTTTTCTAGGATATTTGTTTCCTTATAGTAACTATCTCCTTCATCCTACTCCAATATCTCTTCACCCTATATGACACTTCTGGAAGGATCTTCACTGGACCCTTCTTTTTAGGTTCTTTCTTTACACACTTGTGGACATTTACTCTCTTAATAACAGTGCTCCAATTTTCTTTTACATAGTTACCTCTCCTTTTTGTATCTGGGATTGTTAATCAAGATCATCTGACTTCCAACTCCCAATACCATACCCATGACCCAAGATAGACCATCACATGCTTCTTTTGGAATACAAATATTGACCAAATGTATCAATAATACAAAAACTGAATATATTTACTTTTTTCCAAAAAAGTGTGAATATATTGCTTTTCTATTGCTGCGTAACACATTTCCATAAACTTAGCAGCCTAAAGCAGTATCCATTTATTAGCTCATAGTTCGGTAGGTCAGCAGTCCAGTCGTGATGTGACTGAGTTCTTTGCTCAGGACCTAACATGGCTGAAAGCTGTGCAGCTTTCTTTCTGGAGACTCCAGAAGTGAATCTGCTTTCAAACTCCTTCAGATCATTGGCAGAATTTAGGTCTCTTTGGTTGTAAATGGAGGTGCCCATTTACTGTCAGCTGGGGGCTACTCTTAGATCCTAGGGGCTGTCCATATCTTCAAAGTCAGCAAAGAAGAATCTCCCTCAGTTGGAATAATCCTTTTCATACTTCAAATCTCCTTCTAGAAAGAGTTTATCTCTTTAAGGGTTCATCTGATTAAGTCAGACCCACCTGGATCATTTCCTTATTTTTTAGGTCAACTAATTTGGCACCTGATTTACATATACAAAATCTCTTCCCAGCAGCACCAAGATCCTGTTTATAAGCTATTTACACTTTAATAATTATCATCTTATCTATTCTTGTATCATTTCCATCTAATAATTTATCATAGTATTTATCATGTATTTTAATACCTGATATGACAAGTTTCCATTAATTGTTGTTTTTCAGATTTTTTATTGTTTTGATATTTAATGCTCCCCCATATTGAAAACATAAAGTAAAATAAATATCCCCTTTGGAATTTTTATTGTAATTGCATATTTTAAATATTTTAGACATTAAATTAAGTAAAACTAGAAATTGAATTGGAACTGACTTTGAGAACAATTGACATTTGTATTAATCTGAACTCTTTTTACTGCTGATGAAAGAAATCAAACACAAACTAACTGTTTATATTTGTAAATAATACTAAATAGTGTCTTACATACGGTCAAAGTATCTATTTAATACATTAATAAGCTGTGATTTTGGTCTCACAGTTAAATATTTTTTCATCAGAGAGGACTTTCTTCACATTCCACACTAAAGCAGTCTTCCCATCATTTTCTGTTACATCATGTTTTTTTTTTATTTCTTTTTTTTAATTTATTTATTAAATTTAATGCAGTGACATTGATAAATCAGGGTACATATGTTGAGAGAAAACATCGCTAGATTATTTTGACATTTGATTGTGCTGTATACCCCTCCCCCAAAGTTAAATTGTCTTCTGTCACCTTCTATCTGGTTTTCTTTGTGCCCCTCCCCTCCCCCAACCCCTCTCCCCAAACCCCATCCCCCCTCCCCCCCATCCCTGTTGCCATCACATTCTTGTTCATGTCTCTGAGTCTCATTTTTATGTCCTTTCTATATATGGATTCATATAGTTCTTAGTTTTTTTTCTGACTTACTTATTTCACTCCGTATAATGTTATCAAGGTCCATCCATGTTATTGTAAATGATCCGATGTCATCATTTCTTATGGCTGAGTAGTATTCCATAGTATATGTACCAAAGCTTTTTAATCCACTCGTCCTCTGATGGACACTTGGGCTGTTTCCAGATCTTTGCTATTGTGAACAATGCTGCCACAAACATGGGGGTGCATTTCTCCTTTTGGAGCCGTTCTATGGTGTCCTTGGGGTATATTCCTAAAAGTGGGATAGCTGGGTCAAAAGGCAGTTCGATTTTCAGTTTTTTGAGGAATCTCCATTCTGTTTTCCACAGTGGCTGCACCAGTCTGCATTCCCACCAGCAGTGCAGGAGGGTTCCCTTTTCTCCACATCCTCGCCAGCACTTATTCTGTGTTGTTTTGTTGATGAGCTGGTGTGAGGTGATATCTCATTGTGGTTTTAATTTGCATTTCTCTAATGATTAGTGATGTTGAGCATCTTTATTATATGCGGCTTAAGTGTCTGTTTGTTGCCGATAGCTTATTGGTTGCTTGCGTAACTGTACTAGCCAATGGGGTGAAGTTGCCACGGCATTCAAATAGTCCCGCCTTCTGGCATGCCACCTCACAAATTGAGGTTAAAGATTGGAGCAATTATTATGCTGTTAAGAAATCTTAACACCAGAAGGGGTCTTTGCAATGGTACAAGACTAGAGGTTCTCCAATTGAAAAATAATGTCATAATAGCTAAGTCTTTGACTGGCTCCTCTAAAGGTGAAATACATGTCATTCCAATAATTGATTTGGCTCCGTCTCAAACAGGGTTGCCGTTTCAATTGAGACATAGACAATTTCCTGTTAAACTTGCCTTTGCTATGACCATCAATAAGTCTCAGGGCCAAACACTTAAGCGTGTTGGCATTTTTTTACCTGGGCCTGCATTTGGACATGGTCAACTTTATGTTGCCTGTTCAAGAGTTCGTGAAAGAACGGACGTAAAATTAAAAATAATTGATGGTCCTCTGCAAGGCGAGCCTAAAAATGATGGAAAGATCTACACAAGAAATGTTGTGTACAAAGAGATCTTTGACATGTGAATTAACATTTTATTATTTAAATCACCTTTATTTATTGAGCTAGCGGTGGCTCTTAAGAAATGTACCGCCAGTGGTTTCCTTCATTGCACTCTACTTTAAGCAATTAAGCAAGTAGAAGGGGGAAACCCTGTGGGGCAGTAAGCAAAGGGGCGTCCTCGCCACCTGCCCTGGGTAATTGTTTGAATTAGCAGACACCTTTGCACAAATCATTTTAATTACAATTTATAATATCTAGAACAGCGGTCATTTCGTATGACCGCCGGGCTTTCTAGTTTTTTCATATGCCTATTGGCCATCTGTATGTCCTCTTTGGAGAAGTGTCTATTCATCTCTTTTGCCCATTTTTGGATTGGATTGTTTGTCTTCCTGGTGTTGAGATTTACAAGTTCTTTATAAATTTTGGTTATTAACCCCTTATCAGATGTATTGTCAAATATGTTCTCCCATTGTGTAGTTTGTCTTTTTATTCTGTTCTTGTTGTCTTTAGCTGTGCAAAAGCTTTTTAGTTTGATATAGTCCCATTTGTTTATCCTGTCTTTTATTTTACTTCCCCGTAGAGATAACTCAGCAAATATATTGCTCCAAGAGATGTCCGAGAGCTTACTGCCTATGTTTTCTTCTAAGATGCTTATGGTTTCACGGTCTACATTTAAGTCTTTTATCCATTTTGAGTTTATTTTTGTGAGTGGTGTAAGCTGGTGATCTAGTTTCATTTTTTTGCAGGTAGCTGTCCAATTTTCCCAACACCATTTGTTAAAGAGGCTGTCTTTACTCCATTGTATTTCCTTACCTACTTTGTCAAATATCAGCCATCCATAGAACTGTGGGTTTATTTCTGGGTTCTCTGTTCTGTTCCATTGATCTATATGCCTGTTCTTATGCCAGTACTAGGCTGTTTTGAGTACAATGGCCTTGTAGTATAACTTGATATCAGGAAGTGTGATACCTCCCACTTTATTCTTCTTTTTTAAGATTGCTGAGGCTATTCATGTTCTTTTTTGGTTCCATATAAATTTTTGGAATATCCATCATAAGTTTTAATATTTATCATCACTCTTATCTCTCCCTAGCATAATCTTGTTTGTTTATTTATTTATAGTCTGTCACGACCTATTAGAATAAAAGTTCTATGAACATAAGAAGAGTTGTTCTGCATGTGTTAGATATTCAATAAATGTTGCAAAATATATTTTTTAAAAACAACATGAGGATTTACTGGAAGGTTACTGAAGTAATCACAGAATGAAAAATAATAATAAAATAAAGAGTAAAATAGCTCTGGAGAGCTCAGAAACTGGAACCAGGGAGTTGATGCCTCCGAGACATTGCTGGCTTTAAGTTTCATCATTGATTGTGTCTCTGGGCTTTATTCCCTGATACCACGGATAGATTTTCCCCAAATGGTAGGATACATGGCTTTCAGAAGACCCAGATTTATTCTTTCAGCTCCAATACCTAAAAGCCAGTGGAATATCTCTCCTGCATTGATTTTTTTTAATTCCAAGATAATGCTTGAAACACCTGTTTAGTTTGAGCAGTCAACTTTGAACTAGCTACTCTTAACAACAGAAACAAAATACTACATTTGTCCCAGGTTTAGGTATGCATTCACCTCTGCATGCCTTCCAAATTTGTATCTACTGCAGCCATCTCATCTATGAACATGGTACATCTTTCTATTTATTTAAGTCTTCTTTTTATTATTTCTCAGCAAAGTTTCATAGTTTTGTGGATATTCCACTTTCTTGTTAACAATGTTATAACAAGAGTTTATTTCTCATTGCATTTTTTTCCTCCTTTCACTAATTATTGCTGGTAATATAGAAAATATGTTGGTTTGGAACTTTTATTGATTACCTTTCTCAGTTTTCTTATTTGGAATTCCATACTGAAAATTATCCTGTTTTCTATATTACAAAATAATTAATCTGCACTTATTGCTATGATTTTGTAAGACTTCACCCTTATTTACTTAATTTATCCTATCCTTTTTGAATCAGCTATGAATTATGTACACGTTAACTCTCTGTTCAAATTTCACAAATTGTAAAGATGAGGTGACTATAAAGAAATGACCTGGGCCTTGGCTAAGTGGTTCAGTGGATAGAGTGTTGTCCCCATGCATTGAGGTTGCAGTTCAATCCCAGGTCAGAGGACCACATATGAGAAGCAACCAATGAGTGCACGACTAAATGGAAAAACTAAGTAAAGCAATGGGTTGATGCTTTTTTTCTCTCTCTCTCTCTCTCTCTTCCCTCACCTCCTTCCTCTTTCTATCTCTCTCTCTCTCTCTCTCTCTATCTCAATCAAGTAAAAATTAAGAAATTAAACTGACTTTCTAAAGCAACCATTCAAAAACATAATAATTTTCAATGTGTGAACATCTCCCCCAAGGTTGTCACCTTTAAAGTCATAGTAAACATGTCTGGTACATATGCCCAGTTTCTGCTTCTCTTCTCTGAGGATGTTACCAAACATACTAGGCCTTTTTATTGAGTTCACTCTGTTGCCAAACCATAGTCAGCTAGACCAGGGGTAACACCAATACCAGGTGGACTACTGAGTTCTCTCTACTGGGAATTTGTAATGGAGAACCTGACATAAGGAGTACACACCAATTATCTGCAGGTGCTGAGTTTGTACACTAAGAACTGGGACTCCATTTTGGGGTCAGCCATCTTCTCCCTTGTTCCCCACCGCCATGTACACAAGAAAGCTGAACAACTAAAGAGGGAGGGGTAATGAGAAATAGTGATGCAGATGTACAAACTGTAACTGACTTTGTACTCCAGAGGGAGAAAAGAGAGATAAAGAGTAGATTTGGATCACTTGTTAAATCCTGCTTTTCGGTTTACAAAACACAGTTCTACTTCTGGTATTTGGATTTCTCCAAGATATCCTTGTTTACTTCAAATAAATTGCCCCTTATGTTAAGCCATTTTGTGTGGGTTTCTGTTACTTGCAAATAAAGAAACTCTAAGAAAAAACTGCAGCCCATTCTAATCATTCTTGCACAGTGCAAGACATTTTTGAGATAATTAGTCTAGAATTGCTTTCCAAGCTTTGGTCACGATCATTCATTTGATGACATATCTTAATCCTTAAAAAAATTATAACAGCCAAAAGACTTTCAAAGATGTATAACTTTAAAAAGTGGGGATTTGAAGAACACTCACTTAATACTCATTATGTTAAGTAATTGGCTTCACTGTTTTATAGGAGCAACTTGTTGCTTGAACATATATATTCCTGGAGTTAGCATATGATTGAGGTTAAGAAGATAAGGTCGGCAATTAGATTTCCTTGGTTCAAATTCTGGCCCTGTCACTTATCAACTGAATAACTGTGAGCAAATTATCATTATTGCGAGTGGTACATTAAAATAACCTATAGAAAACTTAAAACAAAGTCTATCGTATAGTAATAAATGTGAACTATTATTATTACTGCTATTACTACTAATAATGCTACTGCTGTTGTTACTATGCATAATGTGTAAAGCATGTCATACACTACAAGAGAATGTCTACTAAAGGAAGGAATTTCTGCCCTCATGTAGACACAGACTATAAATAATCATTTTAACTCAAGAGTAATAGTCATGCTGTCCTTAATGGTTTGTGTGAATTTGTACACTGTAATATTTAAAATAAGTTAGTTAAACATAAGTGACTTACATAATATGATAGTTTTCTCAGGAGAATCATTTCATATAGAACAAACGGGACCCCCTCTGAGTAAATAAGCTTTCACAGCTCATTAGTAGATGTGTTTCTCTATTCCTGAACTCTATTCATTCTTCCACTCATTCTCCAATGCTTATTTACTACGAGCTCCATTCCAGGTGCTGTGAGCAAAGCTATGGAGAAGACAAACAAGGTCCTGCCTGCATGTAGCTTGGTTTTTGCTGTATGGAATCAGCGATAAACAAATAAATAATGTAATAATTTTGGATACTGATAAGTGCCATCGAAGAAAAGAAAACAGAGTGATGGAAGAGTGGGTTGACAGAAACTCAGCGACTTCCGGAACCCTGAGGAAGCGCCACCAAGTAGGATCTCTAGATAGTGAGAAGGACCAGCCCGGAGCAGTGTTTGTTTTCCTCAGCTATAAGATCTCTTTCGGCATAAACTCGTCAAAAGTTATGTTTAATTTCTTATATTTAATTGTTGATACTTCACATTCAGTTCTGTCTTTGTTTTTGTTTTTTGGGGGGTTTTTTTGCAATTAGTATTTGAGCTCAGAAAAAAATATCTGACTGTGAAAACTTGTAGGCAGTTCATACTATTTTTTTTTTGAATGTCTATTTCCCTAGTTACCTCTTAGACCTCTAATGTAATGATAGAAAACTGAAAGGGATGGCGATCAGCAAATGCAAATTTTACTTTATTTTGGTCTTCACCACCCTGCCTGCAATGACTGAGACGAGCGTGGGATGGCCGAGGCGTGAGGAACCTTGCGTGAACATCTCAATTACAAATCTGTCTCCTGGCCCTGGCCTGTTGGCTCAGCGGTAGAGCGTCGGCCTGGCGTGCAGGAGTCCCGGGTTCGATTCCCGGCCAGGGCACACAGGAGAAGCGCCCATCTGCTTCTCCACCCCGCCCCCTCTCCTTCCTCTCTCTCTCTCTCTTCCCCTCCCGCAGCCGAGGCTCCATTGGAGCAAAAAGATGGCCCGGGCACTGGGGATGGCTCCTTGGCCTCTGCCCCAGGCACTAGAGTGGCTCTGGTCGCGACAGAGCAACGCCCCGGATGGGCAGAGCATCGCCCCTGGTGGGCGTGCAGGGTGGATCCCGGTCGGGCGCATGCGGGAGTCTGTCTGACTGCCTCCCCGTTTCCAGCTTCGGAAAAATGAAAAAAAAAAATCTGTCTCCAGTTGTGCTTCCAGAAATTCTGACAACTGGTCCCAGTTCTGGAAAGAACGTTGTGCCTCATAGGAAACCTGGAAGGCTCTGAGTATCTGAGGAAATAAAATCCTTGGATAATAACCTGTACATTTTACAGTTGCTGCAAATTTTAAACAACTGATAAAGCTAAATTGGTTTTATTTACAAAATTACTTCCAATGGGAGAGTCTACTAAAAATTCTCAGCAAGATAATGAATTCTATTAATTTTAGGAAACAAAAGTACCATAAAAAAGGCTAAATTGAAAAAGACACAAAGAAATATAATGTCAATGAGCCCAAGAATTTCTAAGTCAGGTATCTTTTGAGTCTCGCCCACCAGACCCAGCTTTCACCGTCGCCTCTAGGTCTTGGCCTTTAGGTCATCGTTTAAATGTTACTTTCAGATGCTGTTTCTCACTCATTGCATCCAAAGAAAGTTTACCTGCTTTCTCCTCCTTTTTTTTTTTTCTCCCATCATACCTGCTTTATCTCTTTTACAACATTTTCCCTAAATGTGCAATATTGTGCTTGCTACCCGCTGATTCATTATCTGTTTATACTAGACTGTAAGTTCCTAAAAACAGAAAAGATATTTACTCCGCTCTGTTCTGCCTGGTGTATTATCAAGCACCCTTAGAACATCTAGTATGTACCAGATACTCAATAAATACTGGTGGAATAAGCCAGTAAATGCCATCCTCTCCTTTTATTCTGTTCCAACCCCACCAAAACAATCCATTTGCATTCACCTTGTCTTTGCCAACACTCTTACTGCCCACATCTCACCACCATCATCATTTCCAGTCTCAGGACCATTGTTAGTTAGGGCGGTCAGTGCACTTGTAGAGACGCTATACAGAGCGGTTGAGCGAAGCTGCCATCCAGCTTGTGCTTTATCTCCAGCTACGGGACCGGGCCTGGTGACTGTGTCCACCCAGAGGAAACATCTTTCCTAATTCACACAGAGTCCCCACGGGCCAACAGCTCCCGTTTCCTGGCTAGCATCACTTCCGTGCTTAAGTTCGCCTTCTGTCTTGTACTCTTGTATGAGTTGAATTGTGCTTACGCCCTCCCCCACAGAAATAAGCCCAACAGCTATGTTGCGGTCCTAGCACCTCAGCATTTGCACTTATTTGGACATAAGGTCATAGCAGATATAAATAGTTAAGAGAACATCACACTGGAGCAGGTGGGCCCTTAATCTAAAACGACTGGCAACCTTATAAGAGGGCAGCCACGTGAAGACGGAGAGGCACAGGGTGAACACCACGTGACCAGAAAGCAAAGATGGGTGTGATGCAGCCGCAATCAAGGATTTTCAGAGATCGCCTGCGAACCTGCAGAAGCCAGGAAGGGGCCGGGAAGAACTCTCCCACGGGCTTCTTGATTGCTGACTTCCGGCCTCTAGAGCTATAGGATGACGTGTTTGTATTGTTTTAAGCCACCCAACATGGGGTACTGTTCTAGGGCAGCCCTAGGAAACCAGGACCCATGCCTAATATCTTCTCACTTCATCAGGTGAGGCTGGTGAATCAGAAACACAAACAATGACTACCCTGCCCACCACCTCTTGGCAAGCACCTGTGCTCCGACTTCATCATCATTCTCCCGCATTGGAAAGAAGTCCATTATTCCAATGCTGGAGCTGCAGTGAATTTAAGGAGGTCCTCTTTAAACATCCAGTGATAGCTGGTTTGACACCCGGGCTTGCACACAAAGCATATTGTAGGTTCATTATTTTAAGCTTAAGAATCTGACTTTATGCAAAGTTCCACTGCTGCCTACTCCATGGAATTACCCTTGAAAAATAAATCTGGAGACTAGAGACGAGTAGCTGTCACAAATGTGCTTGGGCAAGCAATGAAGGGCAATGTTATTCCTGAGATCTGAACTGTCAAGGATAGGAGCTTCCTAAACCAGAAACATTCTGTGATGAGAAAAACTTTCTTCAGCTCTCTGTATAAAGTTTCCACATCTCTGCCACAGGCACTCTGCAGGGAAAATGATAACTGGTGGAAATACAAAGACATATTAATGGACAAACGGACGATGAGATAGATACATTCAGACCAAGATGTGACTATAGATCTCGTTGGTCCTCCAAAACCATTCTTCCATCAGCAGAGCAAAGTATTTAAACAAGATGGTGAAGCCAAATCAAGCACTTGGGAATACCCACCCCTGCAGTATAAACTTGCAATCCACTAAACATTACAGAGATGACTGAATTACCAAATTCATCGTTTTATAATAATAAAGCTCTTAGAAAGAAATCAGACCGAGGTTATTGAGGCAGCCTTTCCCCTTGGCCTCCTTTCATGAGGGAAAGCCATGGTGCTGACCCAAATGGTGTTTTCATTTTTTTTTTTTTTTTTCCATTTTTCTGAAGCTGGAAACA
This sequence comes from Saccopteryx leptura, assembly GCF_036850995.1. Taxonomy (NCBI): domain Eukaryota; kingdom Metazoa; phylum Chordata; class Mammalia; order Chiroptera; family Emballonuridae; genus Saccopteryx; species Saccopteryx leptura. The sequence goes on along the minus strand of NC_089507.1, from coordinate 11,051,633 downwards.
GGGAGAGACAGTCAGACAGACTCCCGCATGCGCCCGACCAGGATCCACCCGGCACGCCCACCATGGGGCGACGCTCTGCCCACCAGGGGGCGATGCTCTGCCCATCCTGGGCGTCGCCATGTTGCGACCAGAGCCACTCTAGCGCCTGAGGCAGAGGCCACAGAGCCATCCCCAGCGCCCGGGCCATCCTTGCTCCAATGGAGCCCCGGCTGCGGAAGGGGAAGAGAGAGACAGAGAGGAAAGCGCGGCGGAGGGGTGGAGAAGCAAATGGGCGCTTCCCCTGTGTGCCCTGGCCGGGAATCGAACCCGGGTCCTCCGCACGCTAGGCCGACGCTCCACCGCTGAGCCAACCGGCCAGGGCCTTCATTTTTTATCTTTGCCAAAAAGCTTAATCAAATAAGTTATTTTTTAAAACATTTACTAGCTAGTAATAATTGTTTTTAAACTTCTTTAGAAGAGAAAATCATTATGAAAATACTTTCTAATACATTGCAAATACAGATTTGGAGTTGAAAGCTGTAGATGTAGTCCTACAGAGATTGGGAAAAGTCCCCTCTGTGGCTGTATTTTTCCATATATTTCAGGCCAATCTCTTCTCTTTTTTTTTCTTTAAGTGAGAAGGTTAATAAAAAATTTGTTTTTTAAACTTTGACAATGTGATATTTTGTTTTTTGAATTCTAAAACAACTATACTATGAACTCTTAAATCTTTCAAGCAAATGATTCTGCATGATAGTATTTTTTAGTGAAGCAAATACTTTTAAATTACTATTTTATGTAATTTAAAATAAAAATTAAACATACTAACCAAATATTTCACTTGATAGGAGAATGAATATGGGCAGATAACATACACTTTCATGTATGACTGAAATTGCCTCGATTTTTCTGGTAGGAAAGAAATATTGTTTTAAATTCCTGATCCTTCCAAGTGCTCATTTTTTAACAACTAGTTTCTTTTTATTTACCTATTTATATATTTACTTCTTCATTCAAATATTTACTGAGTACTTGCTTTATAAAAGGCATCATTATACGTTAATATTCTACCTATGTGGGCTTTTTCCTTGTTGTATATGATCTTTAACAAAAACCAGGTATTTTTCCAGAAAAAAAATAGAGAGTGTTTCTCTCTAAAAGAATTAAGCAAATAATTGGCCTGACCTGTGGTGGCGCAGTGGATAAAGCGTCGACCTGGAAATGCTGAGGTCGCCGGTTCGAAACCCTGGGCTTGCCTGGTCAAGGCACATATGGGAGTTGATGCTTCCAGCTCCTCCCCCTTCTCTCTCTCTCACTCTCTGTCTCTCTCTTGCCCTCTCTCTCTCCTCTCTAAAAATGAATACATAAAAAAAAAATTAAAAATAAAAAAAAAATTAAAAAAAATAAAAAAAAAGAATTAAGCCAATAATCTAGGGAAAACTAGTGCAGCTCACCTAGCCATCGGCACCGGTGGTGGATTGTCAGGTTGGCTCCCAGTTCTTCCTTGCCTTCCCGCGATCCTTGTCCAGGTCCATCATGGGCAGGAAGTCCATCCCATCCCATTTACTTTGAACTTGACTGCATAACCTGATTTGATCAATGAAATGTTAGTCAGTATGATATAAAAAGAGGCTTTAAATGTTTTATGTCCTTGTGCACTCCCATCATTTCCATGAAGAGAGAAGCCACAGGTACCCAGATGAGACGAGTACCCATAAACCTGACCTGCGATCTGGAGCCTAGTCTGCTGAACCCAGAAGACTCACAAGTCAGTCAACTTGAGAAAGGGAGAGAGAGAGGGGAGAAAGGGATGAAGAAAGGGAAAAAGGGAGAGAAAAAAATTAGGAAAATAATAAACTACTTGGTTATTAAGTAAACATAGTCATACCATGTAGACCAGTGGCCCCCAACCCCCGGGCTGCGGACCGGTACCGGTCCGTGGGCCATTTGGTACCGGTCCGCAGAGAAAGAATAAATAACTTTCATTATTTTCTTTTTATTTATATTTAATTCTGAACGATGTTTTATTTTTTAAAAATAACCAAATTCCCTCTGTTACATCCATCTAAGACTCACTCCTGACGCTGGTCTCGGTCACGTGATATGTTGCCGCTAAAATTAATCCCATAAACTAGCAAAATGAGTGAAAAACAAAATTCCATTGAAAGTTTTTTTTCGAAGTGGAAAATGGCCAGTGAGGAGACAGAAGAAGAACCTACGACCTCGAAGAAAAAGAAGGCTTCATTTAACAGACAATACCAGGAGTCCTACTTGAAGTATGGATTTATCGCAACTGGTGATTCTCACGCACCAAGGCCGCTCTGCATAATATGTGGCGACCGACTAAGTAATGAGGCAATGAAGCCTTCAAAACTGCTTCTCCACTTGGAGACCAAGCACCCTACTTTAAAAGACAAGCCTTCTGAGTATTTCGAAAGAAAAAAGCATGAACAAGAAGGACAGAAACAATTACTGGTGGCCACTACATCAGTAAATGCTAGTGCAATGAAAGCATCATACTTGGTAGCTAATCGTATTGTTAAGGCTAAGAAGCCATTCACCATTGATGAAGAATTGATCCTTCCAACCACTAAAGACATTTGTCGTGAACTTCTAGGAGAGGCTGCAGTTAAAAAGATAGCACAGATGCCTCTTTCGGCTACCACTGTCACACGGCACATTGAGGAAATAGCAGAGGACATTGAATCACAATTGTTGGAAAGGATTAATAAATCACTGTGGTACACTCTCCAGGTTGACGAGTCTACAGATATTGACAACAAGGCAATGCTACTTGCTTATGTGCGTTTTCTTTATCAAGAGGATATGCATGAGGATATGTTATGTGCACTATCATTGCCAACCAAAACCACAGCTGCAGAACTATTTAAATCGCTGGATGACTATATATCAGGAAAACTGAAATGGTCTTTTTGTGTCGGTATATGCACAGATGGAGCTGCTGCCATGACCGGAAGGATGTCTGGTTTAACTACTCGGATTAAGGAGGTTGCACCTGAATGCGAGTCTACGCATTGTGTCATTCACAAGGAAATGCTGGCTAGCCGAAATATACCACCAGAATTTAACAGGGTATTGAATGATGTCTTTAAATTATTAACCACATCAAAGCACACGCCCTTCACTCACGCCTGTTCGAGCAGCTTTGTGAGGAAATGAACGCGGGACACCTTCTCTTATACACAGAAATAAGATGGTTATCCCGAGGGAGGTCCCTGGCCAGAGTGTTTGAATTACGAGAGCCGCTGCAGAGATTTCTCTCAGAAAAAAAGTCACCGCTAGCAGCACATTTCAGTGACGAGGAATGGGTCGCAAAACTCGCTTACTTGTGCGACATATTTAACTTCCTCAATGAACTCAATCGGTCACTTCAGGGGAAATGACTACTGTCTTCAAGTTGGCAGATAAAGTAGCTGCATTTAAAGCCAAACTGGATTTGTGGGCACGGTGCGTAAACAGGGGTATATTTGACATGTTTCAAACATTCGCAGGAATTTTGGAAGAGACTGAGCCCAAGCCTTCATTGTCCCAGCTGGTGCACGATCACCTGTATTTGCTTTTAAAAGAGTGTGAACGCTACTTCCCAACCACAAAAAGACCCACGAATTGCCAAGGAATGGATCCGCGATCCATTTGTCAACAAACCAGGTGAATCCAGCGTGTCTATGCAAGAAGAGGATCAACTACTGGAGATTGCAAATGACAGCGGCCTTAAAAATATGTTCGAGACTACAACTCTGCCGGTGTTCTGGATTAAAGTCATGGCAGAATACCCCGAGATTGCCACAAAAGCACTAAAAACCCTGTTGCCATTTCCGACATCCTATTTGTGTGAAGCAGGATTTTCTGCAGTGACAGCAACCAAAACAAAATTACAGAATAGACTGGACATAAGCAACACACTCGGGTGTCACTGTCTTCCATTACCCCTAGATGGGACCGTCTAGTTGCAGAGAAACAAGCTCAAGACTCCTACAGATTTAGCGTTATGGTTGTTGAGAGATAGGCTACTATCTCTCATTTTATATAAACATCATAATAAATAACCTTTAACTTACAATATTCATAACAATGGTGAGTTGTATTTTTCATGCACTATTTATTTGTTTTTGTGTTGTATCTTATTTTTAAGGCATGTTTAAACGTTACCATAGCGACTAGAAAGTGTTTGGAGGCAGAGAGGATGTTACTCATGTTATGCTGTTGGTGCGATGTTAAGAGGACGCTTCTAATAAAGTTGCATACGAGTACACAGTGGATTCATGTTTATTTTTATTGTTGTAGGTTCATGATTAGTAGCGAGCCTGAACCTATCATATTACATATTGATGTCAGACATGAAATGTTATCAGAATAACAAATTTAAATACAGCCTGAATAATGAGGACATGTGTTCCTCCTTTAACTTAGCCCAATAAATATCATAAGTTCAACAATTATATTTAAAAATACCACAGTTTTTACGCCGGTTGCATAATTTTATTTTGTGCATTTATCTGTCCCACCCTAAAGGCCAGTCCGTGAAAATATTTTCTGACATTAAACCAGTCCATGGCCCAAAAAAGGTTGGAGACCACTGATGATGTAGACAACATTTATTGATTATCCATTTTTAGGGTCAAACATTTAAATATGGTTACAGAATAGACTATAAATGGTATCACACTGGATATAAAAAAAAATAGATGATGGAAGTAGACACTGGAAGAGAAATAAAGAGCAAATAGAAAGGTAAAGGTACCAAAAACCATCTTGAGAAGTGGAGACTCAACTATATTGTCTATGGCTGATGGAACAAATAATAAAAGCATAGTATGTTTTTTAAGTTTAATCACCATATTAGTTTGCTAGGGCTGCCATAACAAAATACCACAGACTGCGGTGACTTAAACAGCAAATGTGTATTTTCTCACAGTTCGGGAAGGTAGAAGTCTGAGATTAAGGTGTCAGCAGAGTTGATTCCACGCTGAGACCGCTCTGCTTGGCTTGCAGCCTGCCACCCATGGCTGTGTTCTCACAAGGTCTTTCCTCTGGGCACATATTTCTGGTGTCTCTGCGTTCAAATTTCCTCGTCTTATAAGGACTCCAGGCAGATTGAATTAGGGCCTGACCTAACAGTCTCATTTTACCTTCATCTCCTCTTTACGGGTCCTGTCTCCAACTATGTGTGTGTTGAGACTTCGACATATGAATCTGGAGAGGATACATTTCAATCCAAAACAATCACAAATGTATTAAAAAAACATATGTTAAAATAGTAATATCATCATATTGAAAGATAGGAGGAGGCGGAAGTGAATAGTTCTGTAATGTCTAAAGCCGAAGTCAAGAAATAGCCTTTTTTTAGTGATATGGGGCTAAGTCAGGGCTGCCACATACAGTTGTGCAATCGTACAAGGTATAATTGAATATGGCAGACCACAACAATAGCTATTAACACAACCAGTTGAAAAGTTTAAAGTAGTTTGCTTCGGAAACAAGAGTGAAATTGAGAAAGAGTGAGGCAGACTTGTTTTTCATTAAAAAACAAAACAAAACCAGTAGGTGCTGGTTTATTCTAAAATCATGTATATATGTTATTTTGATAAGTTTTTAAAACCTCAAATGTAATAAAATAAATTTTCTTTGCTTTTCCCCTCCCATTGCCCTATTTCCAAACCTTATTAGCTCTTGAATAGACTGTGGTAGTCTTCCACATGTTTTCCTTGCCTCAGATACCCTCTCACTCATCCTGCTGTGCCTCTAAAAATGTTCTTTCTCAAATAAAATTATGACCATGTCACTCTCCCTGCTTAACGTGTTTCTATGATCCTGTCATCCCTCATGTAATGTTTTAACATGGGGGATAAGATTTTCCATCATCTGACCCTTGCCTAACTCTCCAGTCTCTTTTCTGACCATCTATTATTGTCATCTTATGTTCTCCCAAAACAAACCTTTCATTATACTGTATTTACCTTTAGTCTCATATTATCTGGCTGGAATGTTCTTTTTTTTTTTTTAAACTCCATCCCTCCTCTCCTCAATTCATTGCCTTCATTTGGCTCACTCTCTTCTCATCCTTTCATCCAAGGTTATTGGTTATAGAGCTCATTATAGGACTTGGTTTCTCTCTCTCCTTTCATGAGCTCTGTTTCTTGGTGTTGGCTTCATTATCAAGCCTCATATAGTTATAAGATGGCCATAGCACATATAATAGAAAAAAGCAAGGTTCTTTCCCAAATCTCATTGTGTCTCATTGGCCCTCCTAGGTAATGTGTTCTCCCTGAGCCAATCGCTAGGCCAGGGGAGTGCAGTGTTCTCATTGGCCAGCCCTGAGTCACCTACTCAAGTCTGCCGCCAGAAAATGGAGTCAATTCCATAGGAAGTAGACAAATCGGGAGTAGAAAAGAGAATGATCTTCGGGGAAAACCAAGATAGAATTTCTAAATAGTAGGTCTACAAATACTATGCAACAAATGCTATAGACATATGCCATAATCACAGGAGCAGATTCTGTGACTTAACACCGAAGACCTAGCACTTAGTGTAGCATCTGACAAAAGTTAGGTGCCCAAAATGTTCACTGAATTTTTAGGTGTGAGATATTGCTTTCTGACTAAAAGACATATTCAGTGATATGCTATATATCTTCAATATTGACATTTGAAAACCAAGTCACTTAGTTTATACAAATGCAAGAGATATTTCTGTGAAAAAATGAACACTTTTTATAGCTGTATATAAATTCTAATCACACTAAATTTGCAAAATATAATTCTGTCACATTTTTATATATACTGCAGTGTTGCCTGAATTGAAAAAAATAATGAAAAATCCATCCCAAAGTAGTTGACATTTTGGAGGGTATTTTTTTTTATTTTATATTTTATTTTTAATGTTTCTTAGAAAGTGCTTGGAAACCAATGCTTTAAATGGAAATACTGCTTCAGTAATAAATTTTACATAATCCTCAAGGTGCCAGAATAAACTCTTGGATCAAGGGATTCATACTAGAAAAAGAGCTTGCTTTTAAAATGTACAAAAAATCACATCTGAAGATTTATTCTCAAAGGTATGTGCAGATCAGACCTCTTTGAGGATGGAAGGTGTGCTAACAGGCATTCTATCTTAGCAATGATCTTCAGGGAAAGATCATTTTTGAGATTCCCCCAACAACATGATGTAACTATTTCATTAGCTGCATGTGGGTAACTTGATTCTTCTCACTCTCCCTATTCCTTGTAGAACCTATCTGGGCAGCTATTTATTGTTACCAGGCCAAATTCTTTCTTCAGTTTTTTCCTGCCAAGTAGTACCATAATTGTCATCAAGATGTGATCATCTGTTTCATGTTGCTTTAACTCAGGCTGAATGAGAGCACCAGTGTGATTTGCCATTTTATTTCAGCTCTTGTTCTTGAAAAATCGAAAACATGTGAACACTTCTTTTTATTCCCTTTTTCAAATTGTAAGACTATGAATAAATTAACATTGTCCTGTTTGATGCATTGTACTATTTGATTGAAGGAAGAAAGATGACTAGAATGAAAAGAAGGTTTTTAAGAGAGGAAATTGGGAGAACAAAAACTACTTAATAACAGCCTGGCCAGGGACGGTGCCGAGAATAGAGCATCAACCTGGGATACTGAGGTCCCAGGTTTGAAACCTGAGGTCACCAGCTTGAGCCAAGGTTGCCAGCATGAGCAAGGGGTCACTGGCTCTGCTGGAGTCCCCCAGCAAATTTATTGCTGGAGTACAATAAATTTTACTTTTACTTTTTAAATGCAGCTACTAGAAAATTAAAAATTGTATAGGTAACTTGTATTTGTGTCTCATGTTATATTTCTATTAAACAGAGTTGGTCTACAATTAACATACTAGAAAACGAGAATGCTCAGAGATGAACATTATAAAGAGATATAAAGTCATTTGGAACGAACATTCTCAAATGTTATTTTCTGTTTTGAAAGGCTTATTTGAGGGATATTTGTCTCTTTAAAAGAGAACAGGGTAAAGTAGGTGATTTCCCCCCCACCCCCCCCAATAAAATGGCTCTTTATTTTTGCCTGTCTGGATATCCACATTCCCTTTTCTGGTAATAGTGCCTTGGTGTTTCTTTGAAATCGTTTCTCTCTCTGATTTTGAATTTATGTGGATAAGACTGACCCATGATTCATTCTAGAATTGGTCATGTGACATACGCTTAACCATTCAAAATATTTCATTCTCCTGACCAAAATAATTGCCTTAGGAAATTGATGAAAGAACTCCTTGAGAAGGATCTCCACTTTCCTGTTAAAAGGTATGAATCTGGTTATAGGTGTTACATGAGCACAGTAGGAAAGACTTAGCAAACTTTTACTTAATCTGTGTTCATCTGCAACTCTAGCCCTTCCCTCTACTGTGTCTGGTGTGCTGAGATCCATAATCTCTCCAGTCCAACTTCTCCAAAAAATAAATTTCCAATCTGCTGTAAGAGTTGGGATAAAAATGCCTGGCTGCACGTGTGGAGAGGGAGTCTAGAGAAGGAGGTGGTTGTTCTCACAACTTCTTACGTAATCTTTTAAGAAACTGCTAGGCTTTCAGCCCTGCCTCTCACCTCTAACTTCTATTATATCTTGATATTCTATTTCCTGGGAACAATGGAGAAACAGGGATTGGAGGAGACCAATGATATTCAAAACGGTTGCTGAGTTTTATATTTAGATTTTCTTTTCTTTCAAGTTTTTTGTTTAGAGCTCAATGGCTTTAGTGTATAAGAATAAGATTGGGTGATTTAGCTTATTAAATTTGAGAGTCTATAATAAAATAATGTTAAATTTTTCTTTACTTTCTACTGTTACATATGTGATTACTAATTATAATTTAAATCTTATTATAATTTGAATCTTTAAATATTATATGATTTTGACATATTGACCACTAAGTTAAAAGGTACTAAAGCTATATCATCATCATATTTAATTTTTATCCCTTCTTTATAAGGGTAAATCATAGTATAATTGAACTACTTTATTCTTTTCTATCTTTATTTCACCTCTATTCTCTAGGTAGATATTAATATGGCCCTTATACTTCACTGCTTTAATAAACCTTCTTTATGATAATAATTTGAAATAAATGTATTCAACTCACTGGATTTCACTTCAGAGCTTTATTGTTGGATTTCTTTACCATGAAATATTGGTATTTTGTAGTATTTTTACATCAAAATAAACATTTTCTATATGTTGTAACCAAAGACCAAATCCAATTTATTATCAAAAGCATGAAAAACAATTTTTTAAATCATAAATTGTCCATATTTCTTTTGCTAAGGCATTTTAGTAAATAAAATGATTAGTTTTATTTCTATAAGACATTGTGGTTTATTTTATTTTAGGAGTTTCAACAAGCAGAAAGGAAAAGTGATGTTTATTTCTTGTAAACTCCCGTAAAAGGCAAACATGCCACCTCCTTTTGTTCTTGTCTGAACATTAGGGATGAAAAATAAGTTTGGATTTACTAATAGATGGACGTGGGGGTGAAAGAGGACCTAGATCTTTTGTATCTTCCTTTAAAAATCTCTTTTCATTTTAACTCAACCAACGTGTCTTTGTTACTAACTTAATGTGGAATGCAGGCATATAGAAATGACAACTACCTAGGCCTTGACTTCACAATCTACAAGGTGGGAAAGCAGAGCAATAAGATACATTTTTAAAAGAACCCTCATTCACTGTTGGTGGGAATGTAAAGTAGTACAACCATTATGGAAGAAAGTATGGTGGTTCCTTAAAAAACTGAAAATAGAACTACCTTATGACCCAGCAATCCCTCTACTGGGAATATACCCCCAAAACTCAGAAACATTGATACATAAAGATATATGTAGCCCCATGTTCATTGCAGCTTTGTTCACAGTGGCCAAGACATGGAAACAACCAAAAAGCCCTTCAACAGATGACTGGATAAAGAAGATGTGGTACATATACACTATGGAATACTACTCAGCCATAAGAAATGATGACATCGGATCATTTACAACAAAATGGTTGGATCTTGATAACATTATATGGAGTGAAATAAGTAAATCAGAAAAAACTAAGAACTGCATGATTCCATACACAGGTGGGACATAAAAATGAGACTAAGAGACATGGACATGAGTGTGGTGGTTAGGGGGGGGAGGGAGAAAGGAAGGGGGAGGGGAAGGGGCACAAAGAAAACTAGATAGAAGGTGACGGAGGACAATCTGACTTTGGGTGATGGTTATGCAACATAATTGAATGACAAGATAACCTGGACATGTTTTCTTTGAACATATGTACCCTGATTTATTGATGTCACCCCATTACAATTAATAAAAATTTAAAAAAATTTTCAGTTAAAAAAAAAGATACATTCTCAAATACTCAGATTATAATACATGAAAGAATAGAAGACCCATGAAAATATATAGATAGATAGATAAATAAATATACATAAATATATATATATTTGTATCTTCCTTTAAAAATCTCTTTTCATTTTAACTCAACCAACGTGTCTTTGTTACTAACTTAATGTGGAATGGAGGCATATAGAAATGACAACTACCTAGGCCTTGACTTCACAATCTACAAGGTGGGAAAGCAGAGCAATAAGATACATTCTAAAAGGAACCCTCATTCACTGTTGGTGGGAATGTAAAGTAGTACAACCATTATGGAAGAAAGTATGGTGGGACATAAAATATACATATATATATATTGTGTTTTCAGAGCACAGAAAGGACTAATCCTCATGTAGTAGGGAAGTATTAAAAACTATTTGCATGAGAGTAGAACAGCCTGGAAGTGTCAGGTGGGGAACCACAAACCCCCCAGTCTGGCTGAGCAGAATCTCAAATACTGTGGGACCATGCTTTTGTGTTTGTGTCACTATCTTCAAACATCAGTGTCCCTCATGAAAATCAGATAAAGTCTGAGATCCTCAATCTCTGATTTCTTTCTAGGCAGCTTGATCACCTTCTTTTTCTGCTCTCCAGTGTATAGTGGTAGCTAAATTTGGAAAGACAGAAATTCAAATTCCATTTTTCCACAAATTAGTTGAGTGATGTTGGACAAGTTGACTTCTCTGAGCCAATTTCTTAATTCCTTCTCTGCAATATGGGAATCACAATAATAGTACTTACTGCATATGGTTATGTGAAACATTAAATAAATTAATGATGTATGTCAGTGCTCAACAAATGATGGCTTAATTATAGCAGAGTCACGATTAGGAATAGAAAAATCTGATCTTTTGTTTAGGTAGTACTGCTTGTAAGCTGTATGACTTATATAAATTGCTTATCCTGTCTGGGCCTTAATTTCTCTATCTGCAAAAATAGAGGTTTGCCCTAGATGTATACTCTCTCTAAACTGCAGTGGTATATGTGCTATAGATGACATTTTTGTTTGATTTCGATAACAAACTATGCAATTGGATTAAATAGGAGTAAAATTGTCATCATAAGCACATAATACACTGAAATTTTATTAAAAGGCTGAATATGAAAATGATAATGAGTTAGACTGGGAGAGTGATTTCAAGGGGACACAAAAGAGCAGTGATAGATCAGGTTCTATTATCATCTGCCTGAACGTAAAATAGATGGTAAATGGAATTTAAAAAAAAATCAGACGCCAAGTTCAAAGGTGTGATAGTATTAAAAAAAAAAAAGAAAAAAACATGCCTACCTTATTAATTGCTTATCCTGACAGTTTAGGACTTGAGTATTCCTAATGCAGAGAAAATTGTGTCCAGCTAGAATATATTTAATATGAAGATGGTCACAGGGTGTAATAGCAATGGTCTAAAAGTACCCAATGATTGAACTAAACAAAGAACATAAAGAACAGAAATCTGAGATATCACCCTGAGATGACTGACAGTATTAGATCGACTATCATGCCCATTTTTCTACACGCTAAGGAACGTCTGGGAATAGGAGTTCGGTAGACATTACAGTTTAAGAAATGAAATGCATCACCACTATAGGTCTGCTTCTTCCATTTTTATTCCCTCCTGTGAAATTTTATCTTCGTTTCCTACCAAATGTTCAAAAGAGATGACAATATTTGGAAATGCACCAAGAAGACCAAATCATTCATCTATTCTAGACACCTCTAATTTTTAAGTGCACTATTGAAATGAAATGCATCAGCATGTATATCTGAGGAGGTGATATCCTTAGAGTTCATATTCCCATAAGAAAAACAATGCTGAGAAATCTTTGGCTTATAAACATGGGTGAATCTAAGATGTTTGCATAAATTTTAACATAATGATAATGTAGCTAACTAGACATTTTCTGGAAAGGGGCTATGTTTAATATCCTAAATAATTGGTTGACCAAATTTGTCTGAGTTTGAGGTCTCTGATCAGTGCAGGGCACTAGAGTTCAGAACTAAAGGAAATGTAGTAAAGAGTGATATATTTTAAGCAGGTAATAAATTTACTCAAAAATGGCTTTTTAGCATTATAAATCATTTTATAGTTAATTAAGGCATCTAATCATTATGACTTATAATTATAAATATTTAATTCACACAAAAGTGCTTAGGCTATTAAATTAGAAAATATATATTATTTTTGTTACAGGTTAATAATTCATAATTGAATAGGTATTTTAAAACCCTACTAGTATATTAGATTGTTGATTTTTGTTGCAAAGTGAAAGAATAGCTTTTATTTTCATTATTTCAAAAACATAACAGTAGTCATATGCCTCTGTAATTTCAGATTTCTCTACTGTGGTAATATGAGTATTTCACACTACTCTAATTCATTTATATGTTTGTATCATATTCTCCTAAAATGTACCCCAGATTGGAAATTGACTTCCAAATGGTCAAATAAATCAAGACACTATTATTTTTCCCAGCAGTTTATATCTATACGTGGTATTGTATAAGAACTCTATAGATGTGCTTACCAGTTTTAGGTAAATAATAGTAAACTTGATGGATATTTATGGTGGTTTCACTGAAGTAATAACCTCAATTTGCTCACACCTTTCTGTATCCATGCCATCTGTTAGGGTCCTACAGACTTTAGACTTGGTCATTTGATTTGCCTTGGCCAACGGGACAGTAGCAAGCAAACATAATGCAGCAAAGACTTGAAAGGCATTTGCACATTAATGCTTATGCTCTTGTTGTGCTTGACATGCTGCCACTATATAAATAAGCTTTTGCTAGCCTCTGAGTGATGATACACATGAGACACATGGCTCAGTCATTCCCATTATTTCAGCACATAGGAGCCAAACTCCAGACCAGAGTGAAGCCATCCTAGATCGTGCAGCTTCCAGCATGAACAATCCAAGCCAAGACTAGCAGAATCTTGCCAGATCAGCAGAACTGCCCATCCGACCTGTAGACTTTCCAGCAATAACAAATGGTTGTTCTTTTAAGCCACCAAGTTATGGATTGGCTTGTTATATAGCAGCAAACAAATAATACACTATATATAGGAAATAGCTTGCAGAACAAAAGCATCTTTCCAAAGAATATTAACATCTCCTTTGTGAATAACTAGATTTCCAGTGTGAGAGACAATCTTGGATATGACCCTCTTCTATCCTTGGATTTATGGATATCTGGCCTAGAAGTTCTGGAAGTATTATATTCATTAGTTTAGTTTATTAATGTTTCTATTCCCTTTTCTTTTGGGGAACACTGCAATATCCATCTTCGATATACTACAAAAGTGGCCACAAATTATTTTTTCCCTCTTTTCACACCCTTTTGCAATGATATTTACAGCTCTTCCTGTTAAAAAGTAGATTCTGCTATCCCCCATTGACTCTGGGCTTGGCCACGTGATTGCTTTAGCTACTTGGACTGGAGCAAATGTGACCCAAGCCAAAGCTTAAAAAGTGCTTGTGGCCCTGGCCGGTTGGCTCAGCGGTAGGGCGTCCGCCTGGCGTGCGGGGCACCCGGGTTCGATTCCCAGCCAGGGCACATAGGAGAAGCGCCCATTTGCTTCTCCACCCCCCCTCCCCCTTCCTCTCTGTCTCTCTCTTCCCCTCCCGCAGCCGAGGGTCCATTGGAGCAAAGATGGCCTGGGCGCTGGGGATGGCTCCTTGGCCTCTGCCCCAGGCGCTGGAGTGGCTCTGGTCGCGGCAGAGTGATGCCCCGAAGGGGCAGAGCATCGCCCCCTGGTGGGCAGAGCGTCGCCCCTGGTGGCCGTGCCGGGTGGATCCCGGTTGGGCGCATGCGGGAGTCTGTCTGACTGGCTCTCCCCGTTTCCAGCTTCAGAAAAATACAAAAAAAAAAAAAAGTGCTTGTGAATTAGGGCTTGCTCTCTTGCTGACCTTGGAACCCTGTGACTGTCACCACATGAACAAGCGAAAGTTAGCTTCTTTTTTTTTTTTTTTTTTTGTATTTTTCTGAAGCTGGAAACAGGGAGAGACAGTCAGACAGACTCCCGCATGCGCCCGACTGACCGGGATCCACCCGGCACGCCCACCAGGGGGCGATGCTCTGCCCCTCCGCGGCGTCGCTCTGCTGCGACCAGAGCCACTCTAGTGCCTGGGGCAGAGGCCAAGGAGCCATCCCCAGCGCCCGGGCCATCTTTGCTCCAATGGAGCCTCAGCTGCGGGAGGGGAAGAGCGAGACAGAGAGGAAGGAGGGGGTGGGGGTGGAGAAGCAAATGGGTGCCTCTCCTATGTGCCCTGGCCGGGAATCAAACCCGGGTCTCCCGCACGCCAGGCCGACGCTGAGCCAACCGGCCAGGGCCTTTAGCTTCTTGATGATAAGGGACAATGGACCCACTTGCTCTGTTGTGCAGAGGACAGTCAGGTCGGCCTCAGAAACAGAGCTGCCTCTAACGGGAAGCTCACTGCAAACTCCTGAGTGAGAGCTGCCCAGGCCAGCTGAACTATCCAGGCAAGCCTAAACGAAACGCCATTCCATAGACTCATGACTGAAATAAGGCTTACATTTTAAGATATTAAGATCCTCTGTCAGGGCACATACAGGAAGAATTTGATGTTCCTATCTCCCTGGCTCAAGCCAGATGAGCCCATGCTCAAGCGGGCAACCTTGGGGTTTCAAACCTGGGTCCTCAGTGCTCCAGACCAAAGCTCTATCCACAGTGCCACCCACCTGGTCAGGCCCCTGCCTCTTTCTAACAAACAAAGAAAAAAACAAAGAAAACTTCTTTCTTTTGTCATGGTGAGTGGGGAGGTTCCAGATAGTAGGGCCCATAAACCTGGGTCCCTGAATGGACATGAAGCAGTTCTCCCCACCTTCCTTCACACTGATTTTTGGAGGACATATAGTTTAAGTAAGAAATAAATCTTTGCATTAAGCCACCGAGATTTTGAGTTTCTATTCTCAGAGCATAACCTAGCCCATCTGACTATGTAGAAATTGGTACCCAGAAGGAGGCAGAGTTATGAAAATGGAAAACCTCAAATATGTGGCCATGACTTAGAGGCTCAGTGGGTGGTGGCAAGGACACTATTGTCAGAGGCTGGAAAGTTAGTAATGCGTGTTAGTTGTGGTAAAATATTTGCTAAAACTGTTCATGCGTGTCTCTCATCCCTCACTTTTTTGAATACAAATGTTTACCATGGTTATTTATCCCTGTCCCACCACTGTATGTTGAGTGTGTGCGTGTGCGTGTGTGTGTGTGTGTGTGTGTGTGTTGTGTAAGCAGAAAGGGATGATCCTTTGTCTTTTCAAGTCTCTGTAACAAGAGAAGCTTATTCCTGTTCTAAAAAGAGACTACCAGACATCACACAGAGATGCTGGACTTTGAGATAAATGCTATTACTGAATAGAATATTTGGATTGTCTCAGTTGTGATAGTGGTGAAAGTATTTTGTAATGTAAGGAGAGGGAAGAGTAAACTGGTGACTAGAAAGATGGATTGCAATAATCACTGGTGTTGTCCACCAGTAAATTCTGGTTATCTTCCTTCCAGGCAAATAGTAGGGTTATACTTCCAAGCTCCCTTGAAGATAGGCATGACTGTATAATTTGCTTGTATCAATGAAATGTGAGTGGAATTAACTTGTATCACTTTCAGGAAGAACCAGTTTGTCATTCATCTTCCTTGGGTCTATCATACAAGTCCGGTAGTCAGCGATTGGGGCCTTCCTAAGCCATCTCCTTGCTGTAATGCTCTCCCCTCTCCGCTTCCCCCAAAACTTTGGATTCTTCGTTAATGCACCATAAACTAGCCCATCCTAATGTAGATTATTGTAAAAGTGATCAGGAAAGAAAAACGCTGATTGTCTTAGCAATTGAGTAGAATCAATAACTGAAACCATCCAGTAATAATTCCTAAAGCACTTTCACAGTGATTTTACTTACTTCTCCAGTTGTGACTATTCTAAAAAGGTGATTATGAGATTTTAAGTTTCATTTTCTTAATCTATGAAAATGTAAAACTCCAAAGAAAGAAAGAAAGAAAGAAAAAGAAAGAAAGAAAGAAAAAAAGAAAGAAAGAAAGATGGATAAGGATAAGCCACAAAACAAGAAGGGTGGTACTGAACTCAGAATTCATAGCAATTTCCAGGAAGAATTAAAACATGTTTGTGCATAAAACTCAGTATTACACAAAACTTGTCAGTAAACTTTGGGTTCAGCCTCCTGCACATATACAGAAATACATGCACAGTTGCTGTGATGCAAAAGTAAAAAATGTCACTGAAGTTTATGTTTAATGGAGAAAAGTACTTTCTAGCACAGAGTGGAATTCCTGTCATAACATCCATCGCATGCCATGCACTGTACCAGGGTTAGGCAAGGGGAAAATGTCACGGTACAGAAGTCTCAATGGGTCGCTGTTCTCCAGGAGTTTACAATTTGAGTAGGATAAAATGTTTCCTCTTTGGGGATCACATCCAATCTCCCCGTAAACAATTTTCGGTGAAATCTCTTCCCTAACCCTTACAAATATTCTCAGTTTCCGAAATCTCTTCGCCCTGGAAACTGATGTTACTGCGGGATCTGTCTTAATATCGGGTAGTTATTAGGTTGCGGCCGAATGAGCAGCTTGCTCCTTCCCTGCAGTGGCGGGATGACAGCGACCCCAAAAAGTTTCCAACACTTAAAGCATAGAGTGCAACTTGAACATCAAAGAGCGGTCAACGCTTGCGGTTTTCACCGCCCTTCTAAAGCGGAACCCAAGGAAGCAAAGGCGACTGGGTCAGACCCGGCCTCCCGGACAGCGCACCGTACTAGGCGCGGGGCGTTGGAGGCTAAGTCCACAGGAGGTGCAGCGCGGAGAAGGCCGGGGTACAAGCCCAACTGTGGAAGGAGGACCAGAGCGCCCACCCTTTCTGGACTACTAGGACCAGCATGCTTGGCGCCGCGGCGTCCAGCTCCGCTCCGGGACTCCGGCGCAGCGGAGCCTGGGAAGTGAAGTCTCCGGGCAATCCGAGTCGCGTCGGGAAGGCAGAAGGCAGCAGTTGTTAGTCCGCTCCACAGCACGCCGGTTCCTGGCCGGGCTTGGAGCCTCCAGCTCTCGCTCAGGGTTTTCGCGGGCGGCAGGAACAGTATGGCTCGCTTGAGTAAACTCCGGGGGGAGGGGGAGGGAGAGTGGGGAGTGGATGCGGAGGCGGGGTCAGCGGAAGCGGCAGGTTGCTTCCTTCTCCTCCCGCTCCCTCCCCGCCTCTCCCTGAGGGAGCGCAGGGAGGGGAAGGGCAGGGCAGAGGGAAGGTAGTGACACGTGTCAATCAACCCCCCTCCGGGGGGCGCGCGCTCCGGGGCTCGCGCCGAGGGCTCGCGCCCCTGCCTCGTGCCTGCGCCGCTCGTATGTAAATGAGGGCGCGTGACGCGGGACGCAGATGGACAAGGGAAGAGAGAGAATGGCCGCTGCCGCCGCCGCTGCTGCCGCCGCCGCCGCCGCCGCTCAGTGCCGGAGCCCTCGGTGCGCGGCGGAGAGGAGAGGATTCCGGCGGGAGCTCGACTCTTGGCGCCACCGCCTCATGCACTGTGTAGGTAAGAGAGACGCGGGCCGGGCCGGGGATCCGCGCGGCCGCGGCTGCCGCAGCCCGAGGAGTTTGTGGCTCGGGGTTGAGTTGATCTCCCGTGCGGGTCAGTTCAATGGGGGAGCGAGATGGGAGCGGCGGCCCCGGCGATCGCCTTTTGTCTGGGGGCTCCCGGCCCCGCGCCCCGGGCGCACCTTCCCCGTCCCTTCCCCTTTCCGTTCCCCTTCCCAGCTGTTGGGCTCCCTAGGAACTGTTAGTTCGGACCCGCTCGCCGAGCCCCGGAGGAAACCGCTCGCTCGCGCTGTCCCCGAAACTCCGCGGCGCCCCTCGGCGCCTGGCGTCCGCGCTGTCAGGGGGAGGAAGCGGTCCAGCGAGCGGCGTCCGGCCGGAGGGGAGCCGGCGGACCGGGCCGGCGGGAGAAAGGCGGGCTGGTCCGCGACCCCGCCGGGCGCACACACACCCCCTTCTCGCCGCCGGGGGCCGGGCCGGGCTGGCCGACGCGGCCGAGTTCCAGGGGCGGGGGACCCGGGCGACCCCCGGCGCGCTCGCGGGGCTGGGGCCACGGGTGGGCGGGCGGGGGGCTCGGGGCAGCGGGGGCGTCGCCCGAGGGGCGGGGGCGCCCTGCTCTGCCCTCTCTCGCTTGGCGGCGGCGGCGGCGCTGTGTGTACCCCTTTAAGAAGGAGCCGCTCGAGCGCTGACGGTTGGGATTTGAAGTTCTTCCTCCCTCTTTGGAAGTCTGGACGGCGGGGGGGTGGGGTGGGGGACTGTTGCCATAGCGATGGCACCCTCGCCCCCCTTCCGATGGACGTCCGGACGACTCTGGTCCTCTTTTACTGTCATGTGATGGACCCGTCTCTGCACAGCCACGCACATCGCCCTCCCCACCTCCCATCCTCGTTCTCCTGCCATTCCGTCTTTCCTTCTGCTGGGGTCGGAATCGTTTTAGCTTCAAACTTCTGGGCTCGGGGCTGTCATATTGCGGGTAGCTCGGGGGGTGGCGGGAGGTGGTGGGACCTCCCGACCTTGCCGCTGACGTTCCTTTTTTTTTCCCCCTTGGTCTGAGTGGGGACGTGTGCGTGGAGCTGCTATCCAGCAGGTTGGTTTAGTGGGCAGAAAGGGGACAACGCGGGTAACGGGATGGGATGCGTTGTGCGTATTTGTTTCGCGAGGAGGGTTTTGGATAGGAGAGTAGGGGAAGAAGAGTGGATAGCGGCAGCAGTTGACTCGTTTGGCGATTAAATCTTGGCATATGGAGTTGAGGCACTAACCTTAGTGCCTTAAAGAAAACAACTCTCTTACCTTGTTTCCATCTGTTCTTGCGCCATCTCGCGCCCCGTCTCCCGTACCCCGGCCCCCCGATTTATTTGGTTAGCGCCTGAATGAAGATCCTTCTTGTTTTTCACTAGTGGATATCGTAGTGGGATAAACTAGTACAACCTCAACTCAGAAATGGGCACTGCAGAATACGATGGACATAGGAAAACTTAGGAGAAGGAAAGATTGCTCTGATTTGGGGGCAGTTATGTTTAAGCAGTTAGTTTACCCTTATAAAATGTGTTTTGCTCTTATCTAAGGAAATATTCTTGGAAATAGCTTTAGTGAAGTGTTCATAAGTGAATTTAGTTCTTTAAAAAAAAGTGTAGTAAAACCTCATGGTATTCTTCATATAAAATTTTAATCAAAGTGTTACTAGTGCTTCCTGAATACAAAATGGACCCGTTTTTAGAATTGCTATTGTAAAGATTTCGTCCACTGACAACCTGTCTAGGAATTGTTGATTTCATTGAGTTAAAATCAGGCAGGGTAACAGCTTTGTCACACTGGCTCGCGATATTATTGTGTTAAGTTTTCCCGAGGCACGCCGTGGTTTGACGATGTCTTTGGTCAGTTTTGTTTTTAAATTCTTTCGGGTTCCTCCCTCATCTTTTTGCTTATTTAGAGACATTAAGTATGGCTCTGTATCTCAAATATATATGTGCTTTTGAAAAAAGTCAAATTCTAATTAAACAAAATTAATCGGATTTGATGGGGAAAAAAGAGAGCTTTCTGCCTTACCTACTTGGATACTGAAGTAGGATTGGGAGACGTTGAAAATCGAGTTAATGCTGTTAATGTCTAATACGCAACTTACCGGTATATATTACATTTATAGTTGTACTGTATTTGAAAGGAAATTTTTAACTGGTCTCTAACTGTATTTGAGAACTGATCTTTACAGTCCCAGTCTTAGGAGAACTAATAAGACCCATCTCATGCGTTGTTTTTGTCATTGTTCTTTTTAATTAAGCAATAAAATTCTTTTAAACAGGACATACACTTGTTGATTGGGTTTTTCAGCACCCTGTATATGAAGCACCTCTTTATAGTGTGAATTGGGATTGAAGGTAGTTTGTGTATTTATTTTAGTGTTATCTTTTGCTTTTAATGTGTTTATACCCAGTATTTCACTTGTAAACATATTTGCAAAAAGCCATATTCTTTTCCCTTTGCATGTTTGTATGTCTGTGAATATATATGTATATATACTTATGTATTGCATATTTATTGCTCTATGGCTCGAAATCATTTTTATAAAATATCCTTTCTGTGTTTGGGGAAGAAAATGATTCAAAGTGTTATTTTTAAATGAGATAAGGAAATTGTAAGCAGCATCTCAGGGTCGTACAGCAAGTTAACATTGATCCAGTAGTGAAGTGTTAATTCTCAATTCTTAGAGTAAGTCTTTAAAGTAATATGATTCATTTTTTATAACATTTATAAATTTCAATTTTATGGGGGGAAAGTTCATCATGCTTGTAGATAGCTAAGGTGTATAACTCTTGCTAAGGAAAATGATGTTTCCTTTTTTCTATTTGAGGAACTAATTTCTTTAGATTTATGGCTATGATTTTTTCCCTTTTTTAAATATTTAATTGGAGAGTTGTCCTATAAGCGCTATGTCCCAATTTTACAATGTGGTGCTTTTTATAATTTGATTATTTTTCTATAACCATCGTATACTACCCTATAGTTTTATATATGCTCATCTAACATGTTTTAGTGCTTATTGGATATAGTAAATAATATTCTAGTGCTTGGTATAATATTGAGGTATACCAGTTATATAGTTATGAATCTTATGGAATATAAAATATAATTAGTAACTGATAAGTTACAGAATTTAAAGCAGAGTCCAGAAGAAAAGAAATATAATTTTATATATTGTCAGACTTGTATGGTTTATTTTAGGATATCTGACCTAAGAAATAGACCAATTTTTTTGTTTTTGTTGTTTTGATTTTTTTACTTTTAATTTTGATAAACTTTCAAAATTACAAGGAAAGTTAGAAAAATAGAACAAGTACAAGGAACTCCTATGTAACCTTACCGACATTCACTAGTGGTGTTATGTTTTGCTGCATTTGCTTTATCATTTTTGCTTTATATATATGTCATTCTATCAATCCATTCATCCATCCTTCCATCTTCTTTCGGAATAATTTGACGGTAATTTGCAGATTTTTTTATTTTAATTTTCTTATGCATATATCATACTTCTTTATTCCTAAATTTTATAGTATATATTTCCTAAAATCAAAGACACTGTCTTACCTAACCACAGCGTAGTTATATTAAAACCAGGAGATTTAACATTGACCTAATACTGCTATCTAAATCAGTGGTTTTCAACCTTTTTACACTTGGGAACTGGTAAAAGTAGAATTATTTTGGGAACCGCTAAGGCAGAAATCACCCTGAGCATAAGCAAATTCGACTGAGATCATTGGATCTTTAATCTTCATACAGCATCAAGGTGCTTAACTCTTTCCTTGACTGGCACAAAATTTCTGGTACACTGGCCAGTTGTGGACCAGCGGTTGAAAAACACTGATCTAAATCACCATCCACATTCACATTTTATCTATTTTATCTGTAAGCTCCCCACCCACCACCCACTCCCGCTTAGTCCAGGATTGTGCATTGAATTTGGTCATCACATCTCTTTAGTCTCTTTTAATCTGGAACACTTCCTCAGCTTCTCTTGTATTTCTTGACCTTGACATTTTTGAAAAGTACCGGATAGTTATTTTGTAGAATGTCTTCCTATTTGAATTTGTCTATTGTTTTCTCATGATTAGTTAAGCTATGCGTTTTATTTATTGACTTTAGAGAGAGAGGGGGGAAGTGAGAGAGAAACATCGATTTGTTGTTCCTCTCATCTATGCATCCATTGGTTGATTCTTGTATGTGCCCTGACTGGGGGGTTGAACCTGAAACCTTCGCATATGGGAGGATACCATAACCGGCCAAGGCAGTGGATTATACATTTTTGCCAGTGATACCTCTGATGTTTTCTGCTTCTTAGTATATCATACCTTGAGGTACATGTTGTTGACTTTGAAAACTTGGCTGTTATTTTTCATATTTATTCCTGAAAGTTATCATTTATTCTTTTGTAATCAGTATGCAATTTTTGGGAAAATACTTTGAGAAACAGAATATTTTTACATAATCTCATCAAAATTTTATATGCAAGTTTTAACATCCATTCATGATTTTCTAACTTCCTTTATTCCTTCAATAATTAGTAGTTGATGGTCTGTCATAAAGCAATCTTTCCCATCTCCTTCATTATTTATTTCTTTATTCAGTTATTTTTATCAGTATGAACTCATGGATTCTAATTTAATCAGTGCTTAAATTCATTATTATCATTATTTTTATTCCTAAATATTCGCAGGTTTGGCCAACCGGAAACTCATCAAGCTGGTTCCAGTGTTTTCCCACAAATCACACCTCTCCTCAACCCCTCCCACCAGTGATTTTTGACCAGTTCCTTCCTGCCACAACAACATATTCCAGGTTCATCTATTACTTCACTTGTCCAAACCTTGATGTCAGCCATTTTTCCAAGGAGCCTTTATTCTTTTTAGTGGAAAATACGTTTACGGTAGATACCAAATCTGAACACTGGGTTTCAAGACTGTTTTTAAATCTTATTTTTCTGAGATGGAAGCTAATAAGCAGTGTAGTTGATTTGCCTAAGGTTGTAGCAACTAAACAAAAAATAGTGACTGTTAGGATAGAATTATTTTATGAACTCCAGAGTCTTTCCTATATACCAGTGTTGTAATGCAAGCCAAACACATAATTTAAAAAATTTTAGTAACCACATTAGCAAAGCAATTTTAAGTCGCCTGATATACTCAAATACTTAAGCACTAATCTTTATAAACTTACTAATAAATTATTTTACATTTCTGAGATCAGGTATTTTACACATACAGCACATCTGAATTTGCACTAGCCACATTTCAGGTGCTAATTGCCCATTGTGGGAAGTGGCTACCGCATTGGACATCACAGTTCTATATAGTATAGTGGCTTCAGACAAATCTTAATTACCATGGAACCACTTATTTCAAAACTTTTGATAGTAACCAAACCTACAGCTTAGTTTATTTTTCCCCAAGCCTTTTTTATTTGGACAGTATAATGCAGTGCATAAAAATAAGAGGCCCCAGGAGCTAGACTGCGTACCCGTGGACCCTCGCGTTACCGCTCACAGTGTAGACAAGTTACTTAACCTTGTGCACTTCAGCTTTTCTGTAAATTGGAGATAATGGACTCGAAAAATAATTTTGTTGATATGTTAACAGTATCTGCACATAGGAAGTACATACTTTATAAATGGTGCTGTTATAATCGATGTACATAGGGCATTTGCAGGTTTGAGCTTCACAGTTTTGCCAGTAGATTCTTTCCGGTAGGAATGCTGATGAACAATAAAAGATCGTGAGGCGTGTTGGAAGAAAAGATAGGAAGAGCTTGCGTGATCTCCGTCCTAGGGTGTTTGGATCGCCAGAGTCGGAGTCATAGAGTTTGAGAATCTCGGTATATCCCTTAGCCTAATCCTAGCTTTCTGTATAGGAGGTCACCAGAAAACATTTGATACCTTCCTACATTCTAAGGAATATTTTGGTTTTGTAGTAACAGGATACAAAACATTAGTTTCAATTTATTTAAAAAATCTATGTCATACTGAAACTACTCTTTGTTGGTACCTGCTCTCTATTTTACTTTTCTTGTTAACCTCATCACTGAGTTAGAGCTGTGCCCTCTACAGTTGTTAGCCCAATGGACTTGGGATTGGATTTCTTCAGATTACCTGCCCCATCTATAATCAGCAGAATCAATGTCAGAGATATTTGTTTCCTTTATTTCTAACCTCTGGAAGAAGTTATGGGAGCATGTCATAAAGCTATAAAACTTAAAAGATGGGATAGCCCAGGTAAATAAAATTCTAGATAATCAACCTAACACCTCTTTCTGGCTGCTTGCTTT
Organism: Saccopteryx leptura; assembly: GCF_036850995.1. Classification (NCBI taxonomy): domain Eukaryota; kingdom Metazoa; phylum Chordata; class Mammalia; order Chiroptera; family Emballonuridae; genus Saccopteryx; species Saccopteryx leptura. The sequence continues at coordinate 11,027,375 of NC_089507.1, read as the reverse complement.
CTGCTCTTTTGACTTTTTACTAACGTCTAACTCATTTGTCGCTGTTGCAATGTAAATCCCAGAAGCGCGATTTACTTAGAAATCTGGATTTCATGAGGACTGATATGGTGGGCCCATACGCCAAAACCTTGCCTCAAGCACTAACAAGTTTTTTATCCATTTAAAGAGATGTAAATGATGGCACTGCCTAATACATGCAAATGATGGCACTGCCTAATACATGCACTAGGCAAATGGAATGGATGATGTTATGAGTAGTGGTGGTTAAGACATATATCCAAATTTCTCTGTTAAAATAGGTATATCAACAAATTTTGCATGTAAAATTTGAAATTCTGAGTACTCCTGGACTATTTTATACTTGGAAATATAAAATTTTGCCATCTTTGTGACCCAGAAGCATGCAAATGTTATGTTTTTGCAGATGTGAGATTTAGGCTACAGGCTGGTTGGAGCGTAATACAGCCTCCTTTCTGCATGATACTGTCTCTTTGTGTCCGTGCTGCTTTCCTTGGCTGGCTACATGCGTACACCACTTTCTGCTTGGCTGGACACCCTAACCAGTTGGTTTTTATTGTGTCCTGTGTGTTCCCATGACTTACATGACTTTCTACTCGATTCTTCTATCACAGCACAGTCCTGGGAGGAGCAGCAAGGGCATGCTGATGTTGGATGTGCAATTTCCTCTTCCTTATTAGTAAAGTCAGTCTTTCAATTATAATATTCTATATCTTTTATGTATGAAGTTCCTTTTTTTATATAGCATTCCTTCTTTTTGGTGTATATATGACATATGTATATATTCATGGGTGATAGGTGACAGTTGGTTAGAACACCAAGTTTATATTTATAGGTTCAACATTTTGGGGACCCATTTAACTTTATGAGAGTTCACACTTTTGGGGCAGAATGTATCATTAAATAATTCTTTCAAAAAATTTTGTTTGTTTTTTACCAAGGAATACAGATAAAAGTATGTAAATTGGCCCTGACCAACCTACTGCTCCCACTTAGGAAAGTAAGGTGACAAAATAATGCCATATTTTTATTTGAAGAATAGCACTTTATTCTTTTTTTTTTTTTTTTTTTTTGTATTTTTCCGAAGTTAGAAGCAGTCAGACAGACAGACTCCCGCGTGTGTCCAACCAGGATCCACCCGGCATGCCCACCAGGGGGCAATGCTCTGCCCATCTAAGTGTTGCAGCCAGAGCCATTTTAGCACCTGAGGAGGAGGCCATGGAGCCATCCTCAGCTTTGCTCCAGTGGAGCCCTGGCTGCAGGAGGGGAAGAGAGAGACAGAGAGGAAGGAGAGGGGGAGGGGTGGAGAAGCAGATGGGCGCTTCTCCTGTGTGCCCTGGCCGGGAATCGAACCTGGGACTTCCACATGCCGGGCCGATGTTCTACCGCTGAGTCAACCAGCCAGGGCCACTTTATTCTTAATTAATGCTAAATAAAAACTTTGTTTTGAGAATTTTTGTGTTTTCTACAAAATAAAACTTATAAGGAGGAATCACTTTTCTAAGTATCTTTCCTTTTCCTTTTCCTTTCCTTTCCTTTCATAGAGTTTTCCCACAGTTGGCCACTTGTATTTGCTTCTTTTTCTTTAACCTAATATATTGCCAAGTTATTATTACTTTTTAAAAAATATCTCCTGAATCCAGTTTTTCTAATAGAGTAAGTAAGCATTTGGGCAGATTCAGGTAAATTCTGGTTTATATCAATATCTGCATTGCTGGTTTTACTGTCTTTCAGTCTAGCTTATAACCTACATTCAATCATTGTTTGAAATAGATCCTTTGATTTTGTAGTTTACAAAGCAGTAGTATCTTTTATTTGTCCTTTTTCATCAAGTAAAAGCTCCTAACCATATTCAGCTAATTGATCATGATCTACCAAACTGCTTCTTCCCTATTTGCTTCTCTCCTTCTTTAGACAGCCCAACGACTTGTACCTAGAACTTCTACATCTCTATTACACACATTTCCCAAAATTATTAAGTATCTTTTTTGTCATATCTGCTACCCTACTACTCAGTCACCTTAGTAATTCAGCTGCAACCTAAAGTCTTAAGTATTTATTGAAAAACAAGTTTGAGACCCTTTCTCCATTAATTGAGTTGGCCGCTTATTTTCTGATGGTGTATGTATATTTTCTGTGGGGTGTGTGTAAATGAGAGGCAACTTTGTCCAGTAGTCTTCATATTTCAGTAGTTAGGCATTTAGTGACAAGGCACTAAGCCTTCACAATGACAGAATGAAGAATTGGAAGAACACAGTTCCTTTCTTAGCCATGTCATCGTAACCTTAGGCACAAGTCATTTCAGCTTCCGCAGATGGAAATCCAGAAAACTAGGATAACATCTGACCTCAAATGTTCACCATTTTTTGTTTCTATGAAAGGTGTTGGAATACTAACCTAGTAGTAGTTTTTTGGCTGAAGATATAAATTAGGGAATTATCAGCATGCAGATGATGTTTAAATCCATGGAAATAGATGAGATCACCAATGGGTAAAGGATAGTATAATGAGAGTAGTAGAGTACTCAGTAACATGCCTAAGGAATCTTAACATTTTGGGGGCAAAAAAAAGGGCATCCTCAAAGTAAGGCTACTGAATTTTTACACTGAAAAGTAAGTCCATTGGCTAAGCAGAAAACCAGGGAGAGTAGTATCACCAACTCTAAGAGAAGTATGTTACAAGAAGGAGAAATTGTTAAATGTTGATGTCAATTACCATGGGACAGGGAAGTGTACATATTTCTGGCAATGTGGAGGTAGGTTCTAGGTGCCCTTGACTAGATAAATTTAAGCTGAGTAGTGGGGATGGAAGCCATATTATAATAGATTAGAAAGTAACTAAGATGTGTATAAATAGAGATAACGTTTATACTAGACTACTCATTTGAGAAGTTACAATTTGAGGAAGAATAGATAAATGGAGCAGGAATGGAAAGAATCTGGGTTTAGGGATGTTTGTTTTTTATGTGTGGGAGATACCATTTACAATAATAAGTAAGATGGGGAATACTCTTCTCAGTCAATAATATTCATGATTCATGTTATTTAATTAGGTTGAGACTTGATAATAAAATATTGTGTCAGGTCAAATGGTTTGACTCAGTGAATATGGACTCTAAATTTATCTTATTCTTTTCTTCAAAGGATATTTTCTCAATTAAGTTTAACACTAAGATATGGTATATGTGGCATTAGTGTATTATACATTTTAAGGGGGTGATTTCTTTAAATGCACTGTTGTCAGTCAACCATCGAATATTTTGAGTCCTGTATGCAAGTTGAGTTTTTTTCATGTGATGAGGACGTTTAAGGTTTATTCTTTTAGCAATTTTCAAATATGCAATACAGTATTATTAACTATAGTCACCACACTATATGTTATCTCCCCATGAGTTATTTATTTTATAAGTGAACATGAGCACCTTTTGACCCCTTTCACCCATTTTACCTGCCCCCCATTCCCTACTGCTGACAACCACCAATCTGTACTCTGTATCTATGAGCTTGGTTTTAAAATATTAGCTTCTTAAATAAGTTTATATTGAAGAACTGACTTGAACTGAGGCCAAAATTAGACATCAGACTTTTTTACTCCCTGGATTGAATTTACCAATCTCTCAAAGACAGCAGCTGCAGCTGGGGGCCTCCTCTAAAATTCAGGGAACTTGACCTCAGTGAATTTACCACATGAATTGCTTATTGGTAGGTACAACTATTAGGCAGAGTGAGTGGGAAGGTGGCCATGCATGAGAAATGACCTTGAAAACATGAACCCATCCCACATAGGATTCTGCCACTATTAGTCATCCCTCTCCTTTGGGAGGACTGAATAAGGGGTAGAGAGAAGGGCAGAAGTTTCTTCCAAAATATACACGTTCCCCAAGAATGTGAGAAGTGGTGGAAAAGGTGGGAACTGTAGGTTGGGTTAAAAAAAAGATTTATTGTCTACAATAGGAATAAAGTTTAGACTTTGCTTTCAAAGAGCTCACAATTATCAGAGAAGTATTAGAGCTGGTGTAATATAATGGAAAGGCAGAGGAGGGAGCAGTTACTTTTGATTTGAAGGGTCTGCAATTACTAGGCTTCAAAAGGCTACGTGAAAGTAGGGGCTGACAATTTTGGGGTTTTTTGGAAAGAGCTAGATAATAAATATTAAGGCTTTGAAGGCCATATGGTCTCTATTGCAACTACTCCACTCAGCTGTTGCAGCACAAAAAGCATTACATAAATAAGTGAGCATGGCTGTGTCCGAACAAAAAAATTACAAAAATAGGTGGATTTGACCTATAGGCTATAGTTTGTGGTCCTTAAGCTAATTAAATGATCCAGCAGGGGAGGAGGTTGGAGGGAACAGCAAGGGGGGTAGAATTTCTAAGCAAGGGTATAGAAATCTGACATATTCGGAAAATACTCAGCAGTCTAATATCACTGGAACATAGGATGGCAGTAGGGAGCAGGACTGGACACATAAATTATGGCCTATGTAAGGAAGAAATAAGGAGCCTTTGAAGTCTTTTTTTTTTTTTTAATAGGTAATAGCATGATCAGATAAGTGCTTATTTTCATTTTGAACATCTGTTCAGGTTTGAAGGGTTTTTGTTTGTAATAGTTTTAAAGAATCTCTCATTGAATTAGCCTTTTTAAGTCAAAATTGATAAAATTAGCAATCTATTATATATTGAGTATATTAATTAAAATATTAGATTGCTGAAGGACTGACTCTCCAATGGCACCCTTCTTTTCTAATTCAACGCTGAATAACTTGGAAAGTAAAACAGGGAGGAAGATGGAAGCCACAATATCACTTGTATTACAGATAGAGGTAGGGTCAGGTTAGAGGAAGAGCTTGGTGGGAGAGTCAGGTGGTCTGGCAAAGGCCCACTTATCCACCTGGTCCTGGGCACACTAGGAACCAGTGCAGAATATTTGCTGTCTGGGTATGTTTTCCCAGTAGCTCACTACCCAGGGGAAAGGAGCAGATCCCAGCTCTTTCTCCTCAGTTACTCTTTCCAAAATCGCATCAGCCGTTCCACTTCCCTAGGGCTGAAGAGAGGCTCAGATAGTTCTTACGAGGCACCCTCCTCATAGAAACAAGAAGATAGGGAAAGCTGTTCCAACAATCGAAGCTCATTTTTGCAGAGTTGAATCTGAGGATAAGTATACTGGAAGCAGTATAACTGTTACACTGAAAACAAGTCAAACTTACCTATTCTGGATACTTTTAAAAATAGGTAGTTCTAGTGTTTGAAACAACCATATTTTTTAAATTCCTAAAATTAGGTTTTTGTTTTAAAAAAACTAAATTTTCAGCCCTGGCCGGTTGACTCAGTGGTAGAGCATCGGCCTAGTGTGTGGGAGTTCTGGGTTCAATTCCTGGCCAGGGCACACAGGAGAAGCGCCCATCTGTTTCTCCACCCCTCCCCCTCTCCTTCCTCTCTGTCTCTCTCTTCCCCTCCTGCAGCCAAGGCTCCATTGGAGCAAAGTTTCCCCGGGTGCTGAGGATGGTTCTGTGGCCTCTGCCTCAGGCGCTAGAATGGCTCTGATTGCGGCAGAGCAATGCCCCAGATGGGCAGAGTATCACCCCCTGGTGGGCATGCTGGGTGGATCCCAGTTGGGCACATGCGGGAGTCTGTCTGACTACCTCCCCGTTTCCAGCTTCAGAAAAATACAAAAAAAAAAAAAAGGAAAAAAAACCCCTAAATTTTCTACAGGCTTGTATAAGATACTTAAATAAAATGCATGTTTGGCTAGAAAAGAAAGACAAGACTTCCTTTTTTATCAATTTTTCAGTTGACTTTTTAAATTTAGAAGGAAGTGTAAAAGAACAGAGCAGTCTCTCTTTAAGTAGAGAAAGCAGATACTTTGACAAATAAATTATCCTTTTAATTAGCTCTGGTTATGGGTGCTTGTGCAGTTTACTCACTGGTATCTTTATTTAAGATGTCATCAGTTGTTCTCTCTGCCCTCTTCCCCTTCCCTTCCTGAACAAGTCAGCACTGAAACTATCAAGCGGGCTCAAACCAGGGTAAGTGTCCACACCAGGTGGGGTACGTGGGAGCAGAAGCCATGTCCTCTCGGAAGAGTGGTTCATCAGAGGCTGACAGCCACACCGGTGGGGAGGGTCATGGCGTTGGGAGGGGTGGGCAGCAGTTGCAGAGCAGGACACGCTGTTGCGAGGCGTTGGAGCCCGAGCAGGGTCAGTGTGGTATCTGTGAAGGCTGGTAGCCTGACACGGGGGGTCGGCAGTTCTCAGAGAGTGGTGTCCGGACCTGAACAGGGTACAAGGATGAGGGGGGCATCTGTTTGAGGATGGGGGGGGGCAGTGTCAGGGTATAGAAAAGCATCCTCATTCAGGAGGGTGGATAGTCTGTTGTTGGTGTATTGAGACTATAGTGGGGCGAGGATAGAGTCCATGCGAGAAAGCATCCTAATGCAAGATGTCGGCACCCGAGGGTGGGACGAAAAGGCATCCCAGGGGAGGGTAAGCTCAGTGTGGGCTCTGAGAGCTTGAGCAGAAGGAGGAGGATGTTCTGAAGGAAGGAGCCAAGCATGAGGAATAGGGGCCTGAACAAAGTGAGACGGATATATGCGCGGAGGAGGCATGGGCCATTCGACCAGCAGGAGGGGAGAGTGTGGCTGCCTCCCCTCCCCTCCCCTCCCCTCCCCTCCCCTCCCCTCCCCTCCCCTCCCCTCCCCTCCCCTGCCCTCCCCTTCCCTCGGGAAGGCAAGGCAGCCACATGGGAGATGGTACATAACAGGGACGCTGATCAAATAAATATTAAGCATAACTAGAGCCATACCTCTCACTGTCTGAGAAGTGTTATAAATATAACGGAGAAAACTGAAATGCTCTTTGTAGTGTTGGATTGGAAATTGGAGATATTAGTGTGAAATCAAGGTTTTCATTTTATCTCTAAAGAGAGACACAGAAATAGAGAAGCAAATGTGTCTGCATAGACAGTTGAACCTTGAATAATCTGGAGGTTAGGAGCACCAACCCCTTGCACAGTCCAAAATTCGCGTGTAACTTTTGACTGCCCCCAAACTTACCCACTAACGCCTACTGTAGACCTGAGCCTTACCAGAGCAATCAACGAAAACACGTTTTATATGTGACTGTACAGTATACTGTATTCTTACAATAAGGTAAGCTAGAGAGAAAAAAATGTTTTTAAGAAAATTATTTTTAAAATACATTTACAGCATTTATTGAAAAAAACACACAACACATACAAGTGGACCTGGTGCAGTTCAAATCCGTGTTCAAGGGTCAACTGTCCATACACACATGCATCACATGCTCACTGAGAGGGGGCCTGGGAACAGGGACACGCTGAGAGCAGTGAGCGGAACGTGTCGTTGTGAATTTCTTGACTTGAATGGTTGCACTTTTAGAAAATACTTTATTAAAGAATTCAAGGCTGATGGGCCATCATGTAGGTCTTTTACTCTCAATTGGTTGGAAGAATAGAAGTTCTTAACCATACTTAAAACAAATTCTATAAATTTGTGATTGTTACCAAATAAAAATTTTGAAGCTATATCATTAATCTAAATATTATGTTCTCTTAAATTATTTTCAGCCTTTGAGACCACATAGTATTATGTAAATTGTCTTCCAGATTTATCGACACTAAGAATTACCTTTTGAAATGATGATAGTTAATATGTACTGACTGCATACCATGTATTATACTAAGCTTTTTTTTTAAAGATTTTATTTATTAATTTTTAGAGAAAGAGAGAAAGGGGGGAGGGGAAGAGTTGGAAGCATCAACTCATAGTAGTTGCTTCTCATATGTGCCTTGACTGGGTCAGCCTGGGGATTTGAACCAGCAATCTCAGCATTCCAGGTCAATGTTTTCTTTTGGGGGGGGGGTATTTTTCTGAAATTGGAAACGGGGAGGCAGTCAGACAGACTCCCGCATGCGCCCAACCGGGATCCACCTAGCATGCCCACCAGGGGGCGATGCTCTGCCCATTTGGGGCATCGCTCTGCCGCAATCAGAGCCATTCTAGCACCTGAGGCAGAGGCCACAGAGCCATCCTCAGCGCCCAGGCCAACTTTGCTCCAATGGAGCCTTGGCTGCTGGAGGGGAAGAGAGAGACAGAGAGGAAGGAGAGGGGAAGGGGTGGAGAAGCAGATGGGCGCTTCCCTGTGTGTCCTGGCCGGGAATAGAACCCAGGACTCCCGCACGCCAGGCCGACGCTCTACCACTGAACCAACCGGCCAGGGCCTCCAGCTCAATGTTTTATCCACTGCGCCACCACAAGGTAGGCTATAGTAACTGTTTATGTGTATTAATCACATGTGAAATAGTATAGTTTTTATCTTCATCTCACAGATGAGAAAACAGATTTAGAGAGAATGGCTTTCCCAAGACTTTCCATTTAGGAAATATATATGAAGGTAGAATTAGTATTCAAGTTTGTATTACTCTTTGGGTCAAACTTAGTTTAAAAAAATAGCATGTCTGATCCTTTCTGGGCAGATAGTTGTGTCTATAGCTTTAGTAGTGCTGTTTTATTTCAGAACCTTGAATTTCAGGGGTAGAAAAAAGAATTCTGGGTTTAGGTCGCTTTGGCCGTCTGTTTCTGGCCTGGAAAACAGAGAACAGGGGCTTCTATATTTGAATGTGTATGTCAGAGTTAAGGGTTCCCTGGAAATGGGTTAATCATGGAATAGTATCCCCATATATCTTTCTTGTTCTTGCAGTTGGCACTGCCAGATTGGGATGGGGGTGGAGAGAGCATGGAGTTAGAGGGGCAAGGATTTTCCCCAGCACAGATGTCAGTGTTTTAGACTGGAAAGAAAGTTACCTTCTGTCTCATTCCCAAGAATTGTAGCCATACCTTCCCATCTCTGGAACTTTTCCCAAGAATGCAAATGATGAATTGGAATATAGCTAATGAGGATTTATGATTTCGTTTTAACTCTCCTTTGCTTGTACTTTTCTATACCCATTGTCAAATAAACCCAAAAAGAGTCTGGAGGCTTTGGCTAGAAATAAATGATAAAGATTTGTTCAAGAGTCTTAGGGTTTGCAAACTTGAACTATAACTAGGCCATAAGGAGAGTGTCCCCAAGAGGGAAGAAAAACTGAGGATTCTTCTAGTAAAAAGTAGTCTTGAAAGTAATCAGTCCTGCATTCTTAGCTGCTGGAATGGTTCAAGATGGTGATCCAGATGACCTAGTGGTCTGAAAATGGGTGCCAGGTGGTCTTGATACATGAACATTCTTTCCATAGTCCTTTAGGGGGTAACCAGAGGGTTCTCTGGCAGTTTGATGTAGATTCAGACATTGATGCAGGACTGGAAAGTTCAAAAGTTAAAGTCCCCAGGCTAGTAAAAAGATACCTCAACCTACTTGATTTTAATAATTTAGTAACTTGACTATAGTGACTCCATCTTATTTCTTGACTCTATTCCTCACTATTTAGAATGTAAGAAAGTATATAGTACCCTGGTAAAATTTGTATTTTTTAACATAAATTTTTAACATAATTTCAACAGTATTATGGCATCAGCCAACCTATTTTTTCTCCTTTGCCTTATTACTTGACTTTTTAATATTTGTGTTCTCACATAAGTATAATTCATAAGTATGGTGGAATTTCCCTGTGATTTTTTTTTTTTTTTTTGTATTTTTCTGAAGCTAGAAATGGGGAGAGACAGACAGACTCGCATGCGCCCAACCGGGATTCACCTGGCACGCCCACCAGGGGGCGACGCTCTGCCCACCAGGCGGCCATGCTCTGCCCCTCAGGGGTGTCACTCTGTCGCGACCAGAGCCACTCTAGCACCTGGGGCAGAGGCCAAGTAGCCATCCCCAGCGCCCGGGCCATCTTTGCTCCAATGGAGCCTCGGCTGCGGGAGGGGAAGAGAGAGACAGAGAGGAAGGAGAGGGGGAGGGGTGGAGAAGCAGATGGGCGCTTCCCCTGTGTGCCCTGGCTGGGAATCGAACCCAGGACCCCTGCACGCCAGGCCGACGCTCTACCACTGAGCCAACCAGCCAGGGCCTCCCTGTGATTATTACCAGTACAAAACCTGTGTGCCTGACGTTTTGAAATGCCAAAACTCAAAATGTCAGAATTTGGAGTAAGGAAAGATTTATTGATCCAAAAGGCACCAGCCGGGAAGATGGGAGCACTAGCAGTTTCTCAGATCCCTGTTAAGAAAGTCCAGAGTACAGGGTTCTTTTATCTCAAGGAAAGGGAAAATGAGAGGGGCTACTTTTGTAAAAACTCAAGCCCCAAGCAGAATTCCTCCAATAATTAGCATGCCTAAAACAGTCACTACTAGCCCGAAGACCATGGGAATAACACAGTCCCTAACAAGACTTAATGAAAGCAAGCAAGCATGTCACCATGTTACATGAGCACACATTAGTTTACTTAACTGCCTTGTCTTTCTAAGTTATCTTATCTTCATTCTTCTCATCAGTCTAAACCAGGGGTAGTCAACTTTTTTATACCTACCGCCCACTTTTGTATCTCTGTTAGTAGTAAAATTTTCTAACCGCCACTGGTTCCACAGTAATGGTGAGTTATAAAGTAGGGAAGTAACTTTACTTTATAAAATTTAGAAAGCAGAGTTACAGCAAGTTAAAGCATATAATAATAGTTACTTGCCAAGTACTTTATGTCGGATTTTTACTAAGTTTGGCAGAATAAATCTTTATAAAACAACTTACTATAGTTAAATCTATCTTTTTATTTATACTTTGGTTGCTCCACTACCGCTCACCATGAAAGCTGGAACGCCCACTAGTGGGCGGTAGGGACCAGGTTCACTACCACTGCTCTAAACCCACAGATCCTTTCCTCCTGTCTTAGAATTTTTGCTGACCAACTTATTCTTTAGACCCATTCTAAAATTGCTTCTTTATTTTATTTCAGGAATAATAGGATTTTAACGGTTGAAGGAAACATGACCATCTGCTAGCATTCTTTTGTGCATCTCTTTTCTCCCTCGTAATTTTTTTCAGTAAATATTTATGGGCCAAGCATTGTGGTAGGGGACTTAGTGCATTATATTGTCTTCGTGAAGCACAATCTTGTAGTAACACGGTGCTCTCTTACTACAGAGTATGGTAAGTGCTGTCATAGAAGCATATACAATATTTAAATTGTGGTATAAAGGAGGAGACTGATCAGGTTTCCTTTTATGGGTCTAGGAACAGTCGTAGGATGATTGTAGGACATAAAAAGAGATAAGACATAGAAGCTGAATTGTGGAGAAACCGAGCAGACTACAGGAGTAGTTACTATTATTTTAATTATCATACTTTCCTGTGGAGTAGGACATTAAGTGCTTACACTAGGATTTATTTGATTTTCACAATAGTCATGTAGATAGGAACCATTTTTTCTTCCCCCACTTTACAAATAGGAAAGTTAACTAACATCCTATAGGTAGAAGAAAACCATTGAAGGTTTTTTGTTGTTGTTGTTGTTGTTGTTTTGTATTTTTCTGAAGCTGGAAACTGGGAGGCAGTCAAACAGACTCCCGCATGCGCCCGACCGGGATCCACCTGGCACGCCCACCAGGGGGCAATGCTCTGCTGCAACCAGAGCCATTCTAGCGCCTGAGGCAGAGGCCACAGAGCCATCCTCAGTGCCCAGGCCTCCTTTGCTCCAATGGAGCCTTGGCTGTGGGAGGGGAAGAGAGAGACAGAGAGGAAGGAGAGGGGGAGGGGTGGAGAAGCAGATGGGCGCTTCTCCTGTGTGCCCTGGCCAGGAATCGAACCCAGGACTTCCGCACGCTCTATACCACTGAGCCAACTGGCCAGGGCTCATTGAAGGTTTTTACGCATGGGAATGATAATAGTTTTATTTGTGATTTTATAAAATTAATCTACCAGTAAAGTAAGAGGAGACTAAGGCAAATCAATCAGGAGTCTGTCAAAGATAGACCAAGAAGTTATGCAGGTCTGAAATAAGAGTTGTAGAAATAAAGGAGAGGGAAAGAATTAAAATGATATGAGGTGTACCTGATCAGGCAGTAGCACAGTGGGTAGAGGGTTGGACTGGAACACAGAGGACCCAGGTTTGAAACCCCCAGGGTCTCCAGCTTGAGTGCGGGCTCATCCAGCTTGAGCGCAGGCTCACCAGCTTGAGGGTGAGATAAGAGACATGACCCCATGGTCACTCACTCTGCGTAGCCCCCTCCCCCCCAGTCAAAGCACATATGAGAAAGCAATCAGTGAACAACTAAGGTGTCTCAACGAAGACTTGATGCTTCTCATCTCTTTCCCTCCTGTCTGTCTATTCCTATCTGTCCCTCTTTCTGCCTCTGTCACAAAAAAATAAAAAAGAAAGGTGTTCCTGAACAGGTGATGGTGTAGTGGATAGAGTGTTGGCCTTGGATGCTGAAGACCCAGGTTCAAAACCCCAAGGTTGCCAGCTTGAGCAGCATTTCTGGCTTGAGCATGGGATCATAGACATGACCCCATGGTCACTGGCTTGAAACCCAGGGTCGCTGGCTTGAGGCCCAAGGTCACTGGTTTGAGTCCAAGATCACTGGCTTGAAGTGCAAGGGCGCTGGCTTGAGTCCAAGGTTGCTGGTTTGAAGCACAACATCGTCGGCTTGAGCAAGGGGTCACTAGGTCTGATGTAGCCCCCGGTCAAGGCACATATGAGAAGACAATCAATGAAAAACTAAGGTGCCGCAACGAAGAATTGATGCTTTTCCTCTCTCCTTCCTGTCTGTTTCTCTCACTCGCTCTCTTTCACTAAAAAAATAAAAAAAGATATGAGGTGTTATAATCCACAGATTTTAGTCATTGTTGAGCTAAGGGTATAAGAGGAAAAGGAGGAAGAATCGAGAATCATTTCCAGGCTTCTCTTTAGGGGTCCAGATTGGATTATAGGACTGTTAACCCAGGATAGAATATACAGCAGCATATTTTCATATTTGAGGTAGTAAAATTAGTATTTAGACTTATCTAGGACCAACATACTAGGGTTTGCTAGCTTGACTGGAAGCCAGTTGCAGGAGTGCAGCAGGAACTCTGAGGAAACCAATCACAGGACAGAATTTCCCTCCAGTCATTAAATAAATTCTGAGCTCTCAGAGGTCCCAGGCTCTCCGCTGCAGGAATGGTGTGGCTCCTCTGCGTTCCTGCATTCTTAGCATGGGAAGGCTCCGGGCTGGTTTTGGACCTTGATTATCGTCTGTGTAGACTGTTTTGTCTTCCTTTCCCAAATTTGCTTCCTATTATCTGTCAGGAAAATTTAGCTCAGTTAGGCTGAGTAATTTTTATGTTGTATTTTTTGATATGTGAATAATTTTATAGTAAATACAGGTAATTTGGAAGGACTCCCTCAAGTCAGTTTTCACTAATTACGTTGAAGTTAATAGGGTGAATGTAACACGGCTCCTTGTAGATTTTAGACCCCCTAATAGATTCCATCGTTAAATAAAACCCAAACACTTCCTTGACCTTTATTTTCTCTATCTCCTCCCAGTCACTAACCTATCTCAATATTCGATTTATTTGATATCTCTCCACTTACTTGTCTTTCAGATGTTCTAACTGTATCTAAGAATGAACTCTGCCCTTTACCAAATACCAGATCTGTTCCTCTGGTGTTCTTCATCTCTGTGTATCTAGTTTCGGAAGTCAGGGACCTCTCCGCCTTTTATCTCCTGTACCCAGCCCACCAGTTATTATTATGCTTCCAAATATATCTTCAGGCCAGCCTTCATTCCATTTCTATTGCAATCTAACTCAATCTTACTTTTTTTGCCAAAAATTCTTAACGATTTCCCCCTTTCTGCTCTGACTGTTCTTTAGTTTAACTTTCTGTGCTACAAACAAAAATCTAATGACGTATTTGCTCCACTCAATCCAGCAATGACTTCCTTTTGCACTAGAAACAAAAGCATAAACGTATAACCTTTTCAAAAAAGATTACATGGCACCCCTGAAAGTTGCAATGTGGCAGAAACCACGGAATACGAAAATTGGGGTTAGACTAACTGAACTTCTAAAAACTATGTTGTCCTAAGGAATTAGTCCTTACTCTGATGTGTACTTATTTGAGATTCAGTTAGCACTTTTGTAAGCTTCTTTTTAAGTGGGGAAGTTCACAGGAATGCTGCTTTATACATTCTGTTCGTTGAATACATTCAGTCCTCTGTTCTATACCAACCCTATGCAAACCCTGATCACTCTTTCTTTGGGGAAATCAGAAGTAGCTTTCCCAGGAGACTGTTTGAAACTTAAGCGTAATTTGTAAAATCCATTATGGGAAATTTGAAATATGTTCAAAAGAGGAAGAAAGCATAATGAATCTCCATATTCCTGTGATCCAGCTTTAACAGTACTACAAACTCAGGCATAATTTCTGGTATTAAATTTTTTTCAGTCAGAACAAAAATTTTATGTGTTGGTTGTTTAAGTACTATAATCCATTCATGATGTAATATGAATGAACCCAGATTACATATTTTGTTTCAGTGGTTGTGGATTTATGCCAGAGTTGTGAAAAATACTATGATGTTCATGATATTTTATTGCTCACATTTAGGTTTGATAGAAGCTATTTTTTATTGTATACGTTGTAATTATAAACCAAAAAAGTTGAGTTCTAGTCTCCAGAAGTTTACTCTTTCATTCTTCTTTCCTTTCTTTTTCCCCTCTATTCGTCCTATCCTTTCCTACCTTCTTTATGGTCTGCAGTTTGAATTGCTCTAAAACCAATAAGAAACCATTGCTGCCTATGTCTTGGATTTAACTGACATTTTATATTTATCAAGCAAACCGGAGAAGCTACTGCTCATGAATAGAGTCATTACATATGCTCATTTCTTAAACTTGTAGAGCCACTAAATTAACAATGATATAGTTCATTTGTCGCAGTCCCTCAGATTGTTCATCTTACGTGGTTGTTGTTCAAATTAAACTGTCTTACTACAAATGTTTTCACATTAATGTTATATTTGTCAGCACTCGTGATCATGTATTATGTACTTATATCTTAGGTGTTTATTAAAAATCCATACTGAATTAATTTATGCCTTGGAAAAATTAAATTTGAGAAGATATAGATCGATAGATGTATTTAGGTGTAGATACCTAGCTATATTTGGATATAAATATGTGTACAATTTGTCTTTAGTAATAACAATTTGATGATTCCAGGAGACTTTTTTAAAAATTAGTACAGTACTTTTAATTTGATTTTAATGAATAGTTGAAGAGAATGTCCTGTTGCCATTTGCATGCTTAAAATTATAATTATATAAAAAGTATTAAGTTGAGACTTTGTAGTAAATTGTGAATCCACAGTGCTTTATAGTCTCTTTGTCACTTTAACTGTGTAACCTTGAGAAAGTTACAAGCCATTCTCTCAAAAGTTGTTGCATATTGATTTTCTTTTTTTAAAAAAATTGTATTTCTCCCTGGCCGGTTGGCTCAGCAGTAGAGTGTCGGCCCTGCATGTGGAAGTCCCGGGTTCAATTCCCAGCCAGGGCACATAGAGAAGCGCCCATCTGCTTCTCCACCCTTCCCCCTCTCCTTTCTTTCTGTATCTCTCTTTCCCCCCCCCCCAGCCAAGGTTCCATTGGAGGTTGGCCTGGGCACTGAGGTTGGCTCCATGGCCTCTGCACTGGAATGGCTCTGATTGCAACGGACCAGCACCCCGATGGGCAGAGCATCACCCTCTGGTGGGCATGCCAGGTGGCAGGAGTCTGTTTCTCTGCCTCCCTGCTTCTCACTTCAGAAAAATACAAAAAATAAAAAATAACTGTATTTCAATTATAGTTAACAATACAATATTATATTAACTTCATGTGTATAACATACCGATTAGACATTTATATGACTCACAAAGTGATCATCCTGATAAGTCTGGTACCCTTCTGACACCATACATAGCTACTACAATATTATTGACTAAATCCTCTATTCTGTAATTTATCCCTGTGACTATTTTTATAACTGACCATTTGTACTTCTTAATTCCTTTCACCTTTTCCTCCAGTCCCCCAATACCCTCCCATCTGACAACCATCCATTTCTTCTATCTATAAGTTTGTTGTCTGTTTTGTTTCTACAGTTTTGTAGAGTCCACATATAAGTGAAATCATATGGTATTTGTCTTTTTCTGACTTATTTCACTTAGTATAATACCCTTGAGGTCTATCTATGTTGTTGTAAACAGCAAGATTTCATTCTTTTTTTATGGCTGAGTAGTATATATATGTATGTATAGCATACGTCTCCTTTATCCATTCATCTATCGATGACACATAGGTTGCTTCTAAATCTTGGCTGCTGTAACACTGCAGTGAACATAGGGAGCATATGTGGTTTTGAATTAGTGTTTTAGATTTCTTCGGATAAATACTTAGAAGTGGAATTGCTGGGTCATATGCTAGTTCTATTTTCCAGTTTTTGAGAAAGCTCCATGCTGTTGTCCATAGCAGTTGGACCAATTTACAGTCCTACCAACAGTGTGCTAGGGTTCCCTTTTCTTTATATCCTTGAAACGTTTGTTGTTTGTTTAGTTATTGATGATAGTCATTTTGACAGGTCTGAGGTGATATTGTGGTTTTAATTTGCGTTCCTCTGATGCGGTTCTCAACCTGTGGGTCGCGACCCTGGCAGGGGTCGAATGACCAAAACACAGGGGTCGCCTAAAGCCATTGGAAATACATATTTCACAGGTTGAAAACAGCTGCTCTGATGATTAGTAGGAATTAACATTATTAAAATGTCTATACTACCCAAAGCAACCTATGATTCAGTTCAAACTCTATCAAAATACCAATAGCATTTTACAAAGAGCTTGAACAAATACTACTACGATTATATGGAAACACAGAGACCCTGATTATTCCAAGTAATATTGAAAAGGAAGAACAATGGTGGTATCACATTACCTGATATTAAACTACACTACAAGGCTATAGTGGTAAATAGCATGGTACTGGCACGAAAACAGACAGATAATAGGGGAGAATAGAGAGCCCAGAAGTAATCTCATGCCTATATGGTCAGTTAATCCATGACAAAGGAGGCAAGAATATACAATGGGATAAGGGCAGTCTCTTCGATAAATGGTATTAGGAAACCTAGACAGATACCTGCAAAAAAGTGAAGTTAGACCACCTTCTTATCTAATATTCAAGTATAACTCAAAGTGGACTAAAGACTTAACTATAAGACTCAAAACCATAAGACTCCTGGACTGAAACATAGGCAGTAAAGTCTTTGACATTACTCTTAGCAATATATATATTTCTAATATATCTCACTGGGCAAGGGAAACAAAGGGAAAAACAAAATGTGACTATTCAAACTAAAAACGTTTTGCACAGCGAAGTGAAAGTGAACCGTTAATAAAATGAAAAGACAGCCTTCTGAATGGGAGAAAATATTTGCCAATGGTGGCATTCGGTACAGGGGTTAATATCCCAGATATACACAGTGAAGAAAAGTAGGGTTACAGTTGTATGTGAAGCACAAAGTTTATTCTTGTGTTATTATTTATTAACTATTGTATTATTTTCTACACAAACAACTGTAAACCTACTTTTGCCCCACCCTGTATAAGGAGCCCATACAACTTATCACCAAATATAATAATAATTAGAAAGTGGACAGAGGTCTTGAATAGACATTTCTCCAAAGAGCACATACAGATGGCCAACAGATAGTTGAAAAGATGCTCGGCATCACTAATGATACCAATTTTCAAATCAATACTTTTTTATTATTATTCTTTCTCTATATTGAACTTCCCTGTAAGATTTATCGTCTCTTTTTAACAACAACAACAAAAACAAAAAATGCTATATACATCTTTCCTTACTAATAACTTTCCTAAACTCAAACGTGATCATATTATTCTCTGTGTAAAAATCTCCATTGGTTGTCCACTGATTATAGCATAAAGTCTATAGATGCATAACACGGCTTTGTTTATTGTTGGGGCACTACCATCAAGCAGCTGCATCAGTAGCTCGGTAATAGCAGTAGTAATAGCAGCTAACGGTTACTGACCACCCGTTAATATTTGTGCCAGGTATGTGCTTTACGTATAGGACCTTTTCATCTTCAGTCACCAAGCATAGGCACTATAGACAGCAGCATTTTATAGAGGAGTCACACCGAACCGTTTTTGGATCCTTTGCACTTTTTACATATTAGTTTTCTCCTTCTGGATTACTTCTAACTGCTCTTTATTATTTCCTTTAAAAAATATAAATATTTTTTAAAGTATAGCTACATAGAGAAAAAGTATGCAGATCATAAACTTATACTTCACTGAACAAAGTTAAGTTGTTCTTGTTAACACCACCAGATCAAGAAATAGAAACCCCCCCAGAGGTTCCCTCATAGCCCTTCCCAATCAAGAATTTCTCTCTCCTCCCCAAAGGTGAATGGTATTGTGACTTTTAACACCATAAATTATTTTTGCTTGTTTTGGGAAACTTTGTTTAAATTGAATTAGCGGCATTTATTCTCTTGTTCTAGCTTCTTTAACTCAATATTATGTTTGTGAGAATCATCTATGTGGTTGCCTATAGATATACAGGGTGGGGCAAAAGTAGGTTCACAGTTGTGAGTAGGTAAAACACAGTTTATTCTTGTATTATTATTTATTGTAGTATTTTCCGTACAGACAACTCCAAATCTACTTTGCCCACCCTGTAGTTTATTCGTTTTCATAATCTAATATGTAAATGTTATAGCTTCTTAAATCTATTTTTGTTTTGAAAGATATATGGATTTTTTCCAGTTTACATTATTACAAATGATGCAATTCACATTCTTATTCATTATACATTTTTAATTTTGATTCAAGTGCTGGAATATTTTTAAACCTTATTTTAGCTAACGGGATTTCATTTTTCCAGGAATCCTTTCCTAGACTGTCCAGGTTTGGGTCAGGTACCTTTCTGTATGTGCTGATATCACTCTCTCTGTCATAAACGTTTATGCTGTATTTTTCACAGTGTTCAGTGTGTGTGTGTGTGTGTGTGTGTGTGTGTGTGTGTAAAATCATGGTTTCTGCTTCTCTGTCATCCTGGCACACACAGAGTATTTAAATGTTGAGTGAATGAGTTTTCTAATACATTCACTCTTTTATTACTAAAAAATAAAATAAGCATAAATATAGAGGTAAGCAAAAGTAGGTTTACAATTGTTCATATTGAAAACAATAACAATTATTAATAAATAATACAAAAAGAAGCTGTTTTGCATACTCACAGCTGTAAGCCTACATTTGCCTACCCTGTTCAATGGAAATTGGGCAATACACTTAATTACTTTCTGCCTTTATTTTATTCTCTTTAGTTAGATATTCAGAGTTCCTTTGAAGTGGATTATTAAGTTATTTTTACTCTGTTAGCCATCTGTGTTTTCACTTTTGTAATTTCGTTTTGCTATACAGCTATTGTGTTAAGTATTTTGGGAATTTAAAAAAATAATTTGTGTCACATTTAATCTATAATCTTTTTGGCAAATAATATTATTTGTCGTTTGAGGGTAATTTTGAGTTTTGGAAATAGCTGAAAGATTTGGAACAAAGAAGGGAATTTTATGAATGGTAAACTATTGATCATCAGTGAGTTGAAATGACAAGATGCATGGACTCTCCCTCCTTGCCCCATCCCCTGTGGCTCTAAAAGCTTTTCTTTTATAGTTAAGTCACTGAATTCAGGTAGAATTGAGCCACTAAGATAAGTCAGTTTATAGTATATTGCGTCTTTCAGTTCTTGTGCCTTTAAACTGGTTACTTTGATGAGTTATTTATCTTGCGCTTAATTTAGATTTAATTTGTAAGAGTGTTTTTAATTTTTAGCCTTTTTTATCATGAATTTGTCTTCTCCGAAATTAAAATTTTCATCTTTGCTTTAATACTTTAACCACCATGCCTATTACTAACATTCGTGCCCACCCCCACCCCCAAATTCAATGAAGGTATCTTCTGCTGTCATGTTTCTCTCACTGTCTCTTAGGCTTGATTTCTCTATTCTTGCTCATTTTGGGCGTTTTATGTCATCTTTATTGATCTCATCTGCTGCTTTGTCTTTCTTCCCCACTAAACTGTGAGCTTAAGGCAGGTGTTTGTTAGGAATTTAACAAAAATGTTTTTTGAATATATGAAGACTCTCTCACCTATTTTGGTCTTTGCCAAAGCACTCTCATTTCCCACAAGTGCTTATTTATTTTTACACTAGTTATTTTATTATTTAAAAACCCTCCTACTTCTTTATTGGGAAAAGATGGTCCCTCTCTCCCTTTAGCCAATCCTCTGTCAGGCCATGAATTTCAACTACATTTATTAGGCAAATCACTATAACAAGTCTTGGGGATAATACAGAAGCAGTGATAATGGTTTTTGTAGTCAAGTAGCTTAAACATTCTACCTGCTTTTCCTCAAGGTAGATAAGAGAAGCGGTCAGTGAACCCCCCGAAGTGAAGCAGCTACAAGTTGATGCCTCTCATCTCTTGCCTCCCTCTCTCCTTTCCTCCTTCCTTCACTCTCTCAAAAAAAATGTTCCTCAACTCCAGGGGTGTGGCAAATGTAGGTTTACAGTTGTATGCGTATGTGAAACACAGACTTTATTCTTGTATCATGATGTATTAATTATTGTATTATTTTTCCACATGAACAACGTCAACCTATTCCCCCATTATTTCTGGAAAACTTTCCCTGACACCGTCTTCTCCTGTTGCCTCCAACCCTAAAGTCTGAACTGTGGCCTTTTCCCTTAATGTCTGTTGTATTAAGTACAGAATCAGTATTTAATAGAAAAATTCTAGCAGATACAAATTATTGAAATGTTTATATTAATTGTAGTTTTAATCCGTAGAGTTTTATGTTAAGTATGGTACATGGATTTACCTCCATGGAGTAAGGATACATTTCTTAAATGGATTTGTCACTTGTTGTCAGAAGAAGCACTTCATTAAATAATTGTGACCCTAGAAAAAGACAGTCAGTTATGTAGGTCAAAGTTATCAGATTTGCTACTTGAATGACAATTTATACATTTTATCAGATTTTAAAACATAAAATTGAATCTTATAACTCAGGTAGAAAAACATTACATCCTCTGTATTTTCTTTTTGGCAACATATCAGGGTTTTTTTTGTTTTGTTTTTTTACAGAGACAGAGAGAGAGTCAGGGAGGGATAGACAGGGACAGACATACAGGAACGGAGAGATGAGAAGCATCAATCATTAGTTTTTCATTGCGCATTGTGACACCTTAGTTGCTCATCGACTGCCCTCTCACATGTGCCTTGACCATGGGCCTTCAGCAGACCGAGTAACTCCTTGCTTGAGCCAGCGACCTTGGGACCTTGGGTCCAAGCTGGTGAGCTTTTTGCTCAAACCAGATGAGCCTGCGCTCAAGCCGGCGACCTCGGGGTTCCGAACCTGGGTCCTCCGCATCCCAGTCCAACGCTCCATCCACTGCGCTACCGCCTGGTCAGGCACATGCTACGTATTTTCATTATAAAAATTTATTATTAATTTGTAGCCATCAGTTCAACTTTCATAATTAACATTATGGTAAGCAGACTGGGAATGCAGAAAGCATCAGTATGGATACCTACCCTTGAGTTTGTAATATGGTTACTTATTATCAACAAGCTTTCCCTCTGCTCTAGTCAATCCGCTGTTCCCTGTATCTCACCATCACTTGATCTGTTTACCTTAGGTAATCATAAGTTCAGCTCTACTTCTGTGTGACCAGCAAAAGAAGAGATTTTATTTAGCATAACTTTAGGCTCTCAGAAGCTGTGTTAGTGGGCCAAAGAGAACATAAAGGAAGATATGATTTTTTTCTTATTGGAGAAGACCAAATTTTTGCGTAGGGTTGGTCTTTTGTCCTAGGAAAGGGATAAAAGACACATTCTTCTTGTCTATATGGAGTATATTTGATGACTGTATTTTATAAATCAAAGGTCTGGATTTATCTTTTAAAAAGAGGTGGGTTTTTGTTTTTGGGGGTTTTTTGTTTGTTTGTTTGTTTGTTTGGTTTGGGGTTTGTTCACCTATCCAGCAAGATGAGGCTACCATGGAATAGACTTAGATACCAAATACATATCAGGATGGCACTTTATGGTTTATAAAAATAATATATTTCCCAATGTATTTCTGATTTCAAATATTTAAATTTGAAAGGTATAACTGCCAAAACCCCATTTTTCTGAATTCTGTTGAACTTAGACACACTTGGCGTTGGAAATTCTTCATTGATAGATACTTCAATTTTGTGGCACAAATAAATATAGATACTTAAGATACTTCAATTTTGTGGCACAAATAAATATAGCAGGCATTTACAGACAAATAGGTATTCATGAGGAATGGTCTTATTAGGGGTGCTTTCTTAGGAAACCTAGGATTTTTGAGTCAGTCAAAAGCAGGAATGGAGAAGAACAAAGAGTGGAGGCCTCTGGAGGCAGAGAGAAAGGACTGGAAGAAGTGTTCTAGGAACCAAGTTGAGACCGGTAAGTACTGCTGAGTGGAGCGGAGGACTGACCAGCGGTGACAGAGGGTTAGCAAGGTAAAGTAGGGTAATTTAAAAATTACTTTCATTTTTAAAAATAGTATTTCTTCTGATTTTCTTCTAATTTCTACCTGCACATAAAGAAGTTGATTTCACCTATAAGGGAAGGGATTTAGGATCATCCAATGAACTCTTCCAAAAATCTCATATGAACATTACACATTTTTCTTATATTTACTTTCTCATCCTTTTTGTCTCAAAAGCTTTTAAAATATATATAGAGAATTTCTATTTGTATTTTCTATCATGATTGCTTTCAAATCATTGTTCTACCCCTATGCAAAAAGCTCTTTATTTTTGAGGATCATGGAATTTTTGTATGCCGTGAGAGTGCAGACAGCTAAGTTACCTTTCCTCATTAAATTTACTGATGCCTTTGATGCCTAAATTTTAGTCTTCTATCTTTACTTTTTTAAACCCTGACCATTATTCATGATTGACTTTATTTTTCTTAAGGATGGCCCATCAAGCCATCTAACCTCACAGGTCATTTAGTTCTTAATAATGAATGACTTTCACCTTTCTCTGCTGCAGAAACCATCTCTTGTGCCTTCCTTGATTTTTTTTTTTTTTTTTTTTGGCAAGCTTTATTAAGATATAATTTACAAAGTACAGTTCCATGAGTTCAGACATCCAAACAATTGGATAACCAGTTCCTCAACAGGCAAGCTATTAAACAGCTCCATTACCCTTAAAAGTTGTCCGTGCTTCTTCATAGTCATCTGCTTACCTAGGTAACCTGGCACTAACAACCACTGGTCTGCTCTGACTCTGTAGTCTTATTTTCCAGAGTGTCACATAAGTGGAATCATACAATATAAGCTTTTGAGAGTGGCTTTTTTCATTTAACAGTATGCACTTGACGTACATCCATGTTGTATGGATTAGTAGTTCCTTTTGCTGTGTAGTATTCTGTTGTACCAGTTTGTCTTTTTTTCAGCTGTTGATGGACATTGGATTGTTTCCAGTTTAGGGTAATTGTGAATGAAACTCTATGGATACTTGTGTATAGGTTTTTATGTAAATGTAGTTTTAATTTGTGTTGAGTAAATATCTAGGAGTGGGATTGTTTGACATGTGGTCATGTGTATTTAACTTATTAGAGATTCTCAAACTGTTTTCCAGTGTGGTTGTATGAGCAGTTTATGAGAAATCCAGCTGCTATGCGTCCTTACCAGCATGTAATATTAGCAGGTTTCCTTTTAGCTCTTCTAATAGGTGTGCAGTGGTGTTTTGGATTTTAATTTGTGTATCAATAATAAATGATGTTCAGCATCTTTTCATGTGCTTATTTGTTATCCATGTATTTTCTTTAGTCATTTGTCTGTTCAGATCCTTTACCCATTTAATAAAATGAGTTATTATTGAGTTTTTATATATTCTGGGTACAGTTCTTTATCAGATACATAATTTGCAAAACTTTTCCATATGCTATAAACCAGGGGTCCCCAAACTTTTTACACAGGGGGCCAGTTCACTGTCCCTCAGACCATTGGAGGGCCAGACTATAAAAAAAAAACTATGAACAAATCCCTATGCACACTGCACATATCTTATTTTAAAGTAAAAAAACAAAACGGGAACAAATATAACATTTAAAATAAAGAACAAGTAAATTTAAATCAACAAACTGACCAGTATTTCAATGGGAACTATGCTCCTCTCACTGACCAATGAAAGAGGTGCCCCTTCCGGAAGTGCGGTGGGGGCCGGATAAATGGCCTCAGGGGGCTGCAAGTGACCCGCGGGCCGTAGTTTGGGGACCCCTGCTATAAACCAATATTGCCACTACTTTTTAAAAAATGGTCAATTATCTTTTAGCGCAACTAAAAATGGGGACAGTGTCTTTTATGTTTACCTTTATCTTAATCATTTTGGGGAAATCTTCATTTCTTTATGTAAAGCCAAATGTCTGTGTGTTAATGTATTTCTTCTGTCTAAAGAATTTTCTTTAATATTTCTTATAGTGCACATCCTCTGATAATTAATTTTCTGTTTTTGTTTGTCTGAATTATCTTTATTTTACCATCATTTTTGAAAGACATTTCTGCTAAATGTAGAATTGTGGATTGATAGATTCTTTCAGCACTTTAAAGATGTTGCTCCATTGTCTTCTGGCTTGCATAGTTTTAAATGCAAAATGTGCAGTAATTCTTATCTTTCTTCTTGTATGTGTAATTTAGAGTATTACCAATTCTGTTCAACATTAACTGGAAGCCTTAACCAAAACAATAAAATGAAGGGGGAATAAAAAACCACAGTCATTTGAAAGAGGAATTAGAATTGTGGTTTTTCACAGGTATTTGTATAGAAAAATATAAGAATCTATAGATATATTATTAAAACTGGTAGAAGAATTTTGCAAATGTACTGGATATAAATGGGCCAAGTCTATATATACACCAAAAAGAAGTAAGATTTTTTTTTAAGTTAACATTTTTGGTGGCGATAAAAATAATTAGGTATGCCAGAATGCCTCCATTAAATAATATGTCATACCTTTACAAATAAAATCATTAAATGTTGTTAAGAATGGTTTTAAAAATAATAAAATAGTAGTGCTTAATGAATTGTAGTTCACTTACAAATAGACCACACAGATCAATGAAGAGCTTAGAAACAGATAAATAAAGAAAAACTTGATAAATTAGATTTAATCAGTCACAAACTTGTTCTTCAAAAGACATCATCCAAAAAGTGTAAAGGCAACCCTTAGGCTTGTAGAAAATATTTGCAGATAGATTATGTATCTGGTGAGAAATCTATATTTATGAAAACTTTTATTACTCAATGAATAGACAAATTAATCCAATTAAGAAATAAACAAAGGATTGGAACATATATTTTACTGAAGAACATGTATGAATTACCAATAAGCATTTAAAAGATGTTCAGTGTCATTACGCAGTGGATGCCACTTTGTATTCACTGGAATGACTAACATGGAGCAGTTTTTGGTGGGAATATAAAATTGTTCAGTTACTTTGGAAAACAGTTGGGCAGTTTCTTAAAATGTTAAACATGAAATTACTCTATGGCTTAACAATTCTATTTCTGTGTACCTACCCAATAGAATTGAAACTATATGCCCACACAAAGACTTGGGCACAAATGTTTATAGCAGCATTATTGACAATAGCCAAAAAGTATGGAGGAAAAAATAAGAGTTCCATCAACTGGTAAATGGATAGGCAAATGTGGTGGCCTGACCAGGCGGTGGCACAGTGGATAGAACATCGGACCGGTATGCAGGGGATCCAGGTTCAAAACCCCGAGGTTGCCGGTTTGAGCACAGGCTCATCTGGTTTAAATGCAGGCTCACCAGCTTAAGCGTGGGATCCCTGGATGCAGCATGGGATTATAGACATGATCCCATGGTTGCTGGCTTGAGCCAGGGGTCACTCGCTCTGCTGTAGCCCCCCAGTCAAGGCATATATGAGAAAGCAGTCAATGAACAACTAAGGTGCTGCAAAGAAGAATTGATGCTTCTCATTTCTCTCAATTCCTGTCTATTGTCCCTATCTGTTCCTCTCTCTGACTCTCTCTGTCTCTGTCACACACAAAAAAATGTGGTGAATTACTCATATATGCTACAACATGATATGAACCTTAAAGACACTATGCTCAGTGAAAAAGTCCACAAAAGAACACTTATTACATGATTTTACTTACATGAGCTATTATTCAGAATAGGAAAATATCCAGAAGGGACAAAACGATTATGGTTACCTTGGGGTGGTGCTTGGAATAAGGAGATTGTAATGGGCACAAGGTTTCTTTTCAGAGCTGATGGGCTGATCCAAAATTAGATTGTAGTGATGATGGTACAGTTCTGTGTGCATTTACATACACATGCGCGCATATATATACACACACACACACACACACACACACACACACACACACACACACTGAGTGAGTTTTTATGGTAGTAAATGATATCTCAATAAAGTATTAATTAAAAAAATACAGACAAACATTTTAGAGATTTCATGGGGCACAAAGGTAGCTTAATCAATTGAGATAGGATGATACTTAGATAAAATTAATTTCTATACTAGACTTTATAAAAAATAAATTCTAATGGACAGGAGAACTACATACATAAAGAAAAACTTAAATTATGTACACACATATAAAATAATTATCTCTAACTTTCATAAGTTTTTGTTATCCAAGAAAAAGATGTACAAAACATAGAACAAGGTACAAAAAGTGGTTAATAGGCCTGGCCAGTGGTGGTGAGGTGGATTGAGTGTTGGCCTGGGACGCTGAAGGCCTGAGTTCAAAACCCCGGGATCGCTGGCTAGAGCATGAGCTTGCTGGTTTGAGCACGGGGTTGCCAGCTTGAGTGTGGGATCATCGACATGACCCCAAGGTCCCGGGCTTATGCCCAAGGTCGCTGCCTTGAGCAAGGGGTCACTGGCTAACTGGGAGCAGCCCCCCCCCCTCGCATCAAGGCATGTATGAGAAGCAGTCACTGCACAACTACAGTGATGCAACTACGATACGAGCTGATGCTTCTCATCTCTCTCCTTCCCCTTTCACTCTTCCTTCCTGTCTTGCTCTCTAAAAAAAATAGACTATGCTACATTAAAACAAAACAAAGTAATAAAACTTCTGTATGAGAAGACAAAATGAAAAGTCAAGCCATAATTGGAGGATGTATGTGATTCATAAAATTGGTAATTATTATCCAGAACACATAAAACTATACTGAATTTTTTAAAGGCCAGCAATCTATTTGAAGAGTGGCAAAGGTAAATCTGGAAATGAAAATTTTAAAGTATGATAAACCTCAGTAATAATTAGGGAACTACTATAAATTAAAATGACAAGTGATTTTACTTTTCTGTGTTTGACAAATAGAAAGTCTGATAATACTAAGTTTCGGTGAGCACTTGGGGAAAACAGGGACTTTCAAACTGATGATGGACTTATAAGATGATTCAACCATATAATACAAAATCCAGTCAAGTTAGAAATGTTCACACTTTAAAGCCAAGTAATCCCACTTACAGACTTCTACACATAAGAAACTCTAACATTTGGACAGGATGACACATTTATGAAGAATTTTAATGCAGCTCTCTTTCTAATAATGAAAAAAAGTGAGAAGTCACACAGCTCTTGATTTAGAAATGGATAAATTGCATGTATTTATATAAATGAACTCTGTTTTAGTCATTGAATAAACTAGGAATTTTGGTTTTTGGTGAGGGTAATCTTAAATTATCTAGATCAGTCCTGCTGAAAACAGTGGAAAATGCTAAGTTAAAAAAAATTAAAAAGAACTGAAAATACATTGGGAATACTCTCAATTACTAATATTGAGGTAAGTAAGAAATAAAAAGTTGAGCTGGTTAAGCTTGAA
The DNA here is from genome assembly GCF_036850995.1 of Saccopteryx leptura. Lineage (NCBI taxonomy): Eukaryota > Metazoa > Chordata > Mammalia > Chiroptera > Emballonuridae > Saccopteryx > Saccopteryx leptura. Next base: position 10,999,442 of record NC_089507.1, on the reverse strand, counting down.
GTTATTTGTTGATATCATAAATTTGTGCATTCCTTGCTGACTAAGCCAGAAGATCAGAATTCAGTCCCTTTTCTTTGTCAAGGTAGATAGGTATCTTACAGGAGATCTTCTCCAAGTTAAGCTAGGACTTGGAAAACCCATGCCTTCACGATAAGAGCAACCAGACCTACATCATTCTTCCTTCCTGAAGTCCTGGCAGGCCACTTGATGATCAGAGCAGGAAAAGGAAAAAATAAAGGGAAACTGAATTTATCACAGACTGGCCCTTTAGTAGATCTGTACCCTGAGGCAATTAAAGAAACTCAGGCTGTGTAATTGAAGTGTTGCTGTGGTCTGAAGTTTGTGTCCTCACTCCTAAAATTCGTATGTTGATAAGCTAATGTCAGGCCCTGGCCTCACTCAGTGGATAGAGCATCCGCCGGGCATATGGCCATCCAGGTTTGATCTTCCATCAAGGCACACGTGGAAGTGACCATCTGCTTCTATTCCCCTCCCCTCCCTCTCTCCTTCTCTCCCTCTTCCCCTCTCCCAGCCAGTGGCTCTAGTGGTTGGAGCATCACAGTCGGCTGGGCACTGAGGATCCATTGATTCCAATATCAGCTCCCGTCTCTGCCAGATGGATTCTGTCGGGGTGCATGCAGGAGTCTGTCTCTGTCTATCTCCCCTCTTCTCATAGAAAAAAAAAAAAGGTTTTAAAACCACTGGAATAGTTAAAAAGGAAAAAAGAACAATTAAATAGAAGAAAAATGCACAATTGGCCCTGTGACTTTTGTTTATGGCAGCGAGAATGTAAAGCAGTTTGATTTCCTAAAAAGCTAAACATAAGCCTACTATATTACTCAGCCATTTCACTATTGATTATTTACACAAGAAAAATCAAAACATACCACTATTTTAATCAATAAAAATCGTAGTATAGTAATTCATACAATGGATATACCACTGGGACATATAATTAAAAAGTAATGATATAAACAACAGTAGGAATAAGTCTCAAAATCATTCTGCTGAGTGAAAAATATCAAGCAAAAAAAAAAAAGATATTGTACAGCTTTAATGTTCATAAATTGTATAGAATGTAAAGTAACAGGCCTGACCTGTGGTGGCGCAATGGATAAAGTATCGACCTGGAACACTGAGGTCACGGGTTCAAAACCCTGTACTTGTCTGGTCAAGGCACATATGGGAGTTGATGCTTTCTGCTCCTCCCCCCTTTCTCTCTCTCTCTCTCTTTCTCTCTCTCTCTCTCTCTCTCTCTTTCTCTCTCTCTCTCTCTCTCTCCTTCTCTCTCTCTCACTCTCTCACCTCTCTAAAATGAATGAATTAAAAAAAATTTTTTTAATGTAAAGTAATGGACCAAAAGGGTTTTAGTGTTTGCCTAGGGTCGTGAGTGGGGAGAGAGATGGATTTAAGAAGAGCGTGAGAATACTTTTGGGAATGTGGGAAGTGTTTGTGATCATGATTGTGCTAATGGTTTTATTAGTAGTCATATGCCAAAACTTTAAACTGTATTTTATTTTATTTCATCTTATTGTTTTTTTAGCAAGAGACAGAAGGGAGAGAGATAAGAAGCATCAACTGGTAGTTGCATCACTTTAGTTTTCATTGATTGCTTTCTCATATGTGCCTTTACTGGGGGACTCCAGCCAAGCCAGTGACCCCTTGCTCAAGACAGCGACCATAAATCATGTCTATGATCCCACGCTCAGGCTGGTGACCCTGCATGCAAGCTAGTGAGCCCACGCTCAAGCCTGATGAGCTTGCACTTAAGCTAGTAGTGATCTTGGGTTTCGAACCTGGGTCCTCAGCATCCCAGGTCATTGCTCCATCCACTGCGCCACCACCTGACCAGGCTACTGGGAAATATTTCTAAATGACAAAGAGGTTTACCTGTTTTAGTAGTGAATATTTAAATTTGAATATTTTAATTTCTTTATAGTCTTGTAATTTCTGACAGTTACAGTATGACTTTATTTTATATATTGCCTAGTTCAACTTAATTCATCTAAAGGAAAAATGGCAGCTCATAGTATATTAAATTTATAATTTTCTGATTCCGATAATTTATGGTTTTTTATTGTAAAATTTAGCTTTTTGAGTAGTTAATGTACTTTTCTCTCTTTAATAACACAGGTTTTGAGAGTATTTTAGAAGGGCTTTATGGACCACGGCTACGAAGAGACCTCAGTTTATTTGAAGGTAATGTTTTATTTCAAAATTTTAACCTTTTGTCTCATTTAACAAATGAAAAATGGCTGTTCTACCCTAACTTTATGCTAATCATGAATTTGTGTTCTTGTCTAATTAGAAAACACTTTTAAAACATTTTGGAAGATTTTTGTAGAAATCTGAAATTTATAGTACAGTTCATTTACAAAATGGGTAATGCTAGTATAGATTTTCTACTGTGATTTTGATTGAATTATTTCTGTATCTTGTCAGTTGTTGCTGTTGTTCTAACTCTGTTCCCTCCTGTTCTTTGTACCTTCCATTCTACTAAGACCAAGGTCCTAGTAGACCAAAAGGTCCTTCTCGATTCTATATGTGTGAGTCTTTTGAGTTGAGGTAGTTAAAGTGATAGTTGGAGCAGTCAAAAGTTTTCTGCTCATTTTTTATTAATGTTGAGGAGCGTAATTGAGTTATGAATTATAGAGCCGAAAGGATCTATGAGAGATCATTTGTCCCAACCACCCATGTTTAGTCAGATGAATGATATCCATGTAGAACGTGACTTGAAGGACTGAGACCAAAATATGCCTGTGTCAGTGTTTTATCATTTCCATGGCTAAGATCTTTTTCTTATATCTCTTAACTTTCAACAGCTCTCACTATGTCATAGTTTAACACTAAAATAAAAATTTTACCTGATATATTTATAAGCAATTCTAATTGTAGTTTCATCTATTCTTCTGAGCTTATAAACAAAAGGAAAATGCACAGAAATAAGAATTTAACCTATGCTTGATATTTCTTCAGCCTTTCTTTCTTAACCTCTTTTCATTCGTGTCAGAAGTCAGCATTATACTTAATTACCTTCTGATAACCCAAAGTCCAACTTGCGATTTTTAGCCCTTGCTTCCCTCACTTTTAATTATATAATTATGTATATATTTATGTTGCTTCAGAAACTGCTGTTTATTATATAAAGGGCATAATATTCTAAGGAAATAAACATTTCTTTAGTGTACAGTAACACATTGTTTACTTTAGGTAATTGAAAAATATAAATAAGCCTAAAAGTAAAAAATTACTCCCGTGACTCACAGATAACCTTTAATATTTTTATAGAAATGTAAAATATACATTTGTGTGAATTTTTCCTTTTATTAAAATAGTATATAGAGCAGCGGTTCTCAACCTGTGGGTCGTGACCCCGGCGGGGGTCGAACGACCAAAACACAGGGGTCGCCTAAAGCCATCGGAAAATACATATTTATTATACAATACATTTTTATTTCCGATGGCTTTAGGCGACCCCTGTATTTTGGTCGTTCGACCCCCGCCGGGGTCGCGACCCACAGGTTGAGAACCGCTGATATAGAGGATTTGGCAAAACTAGGATTACAGTTGTTCATATAAAAATAGACATGCAGTTTATGATTATTACAATAGCTCTATTAACTCAAAAGAACATCACAGTACAACTGTACACATCCTTTGCCAATCCCTGTACTGTACAGACAGTATATATAGTGTTTTATTTCTTACTGTTTTTATAGAGAGAAAGAGAGAAACATCAATTTGTTGTTGCAGTTATTTATGCATTCCTGGGTTGATTCTTGTCCATGTCCTGACCGCCTGGCTGGGGATCTAACTGGCATCCTTTGCATATCAGGATGATACTAACCAACTGTGCAACCGGCCAGAGCAGTATGCATAATTTTTGTACCTACTGTGTTTACTCACTGGTGTATCATTTGGGTATAGAAAGTTCTTGATCATCAATCCTAATGGCTGGACAGAATTACATTGTGGATCTATTATACCTAATTCAATACCCCATTGTTACATACCTTATTCCATTTATTCTTTTAATTACAATAGCTTTTGTGATTTATGTCCTCTTTTGTGCTTTTTTTTAGTAGGGGGGTTTATAAAAGTAGCTAAGCTTTGGAATCAGTCCTTTCCACATATATAGCATATATAGGCACATACTTAATTTCATTGTCCTTTCTCCCACCAGATGTTCTAACTTTTCTCCAAATTTCATAGGTAAATTCTCCCTCCTTTTTCTTGCTTTTTTGAATTAAAAAGACTTCTAATTAAATTTTTAGGTGCAAGAGTAATGATGCTAATTATAGTAATAAATCTGTATCTGTGCAGGATGAAGGCAGCTCTATGTTTTGAAGGAAAATTAAACCGGTGTAAAAAGGCAGGTAGAAGCTATCTGTTGTAGACATGTCCAACTTTTCTTACCCCCTTCTAAATAAGTGTGCTTTCTTTGTTGATACCATTATTAAGAATGGCTTAATATTTAGATGCTAGGATTACAAGTATAGATATTTCTTACTGCAATATGTATATCTATATGCAAAAATCAAATAGATTAGTGTATGTTTTTAGATAATTGAAAATTTGAACCCTTACTTCAAAGCTCAGAAGCAAGTAAAATGAATAGCAAAGGATTCTTGTATATTACTTTAAATTTTTATAAAATTAAATATATATTATTTAAATTTTATAATTCATCCAAGTTAGATGACCTACAGCACAAACCTGCTACTTTTTCAGTGGAAAAGATATTCTAAATTTTATACTGCTATCTTAAAAACCAACTTTGGTATACTGTATTTTTAAGACCTTTTTTATACCATCTATTGGTGTTTGAGAGGTTTATATTTTAATTTGATTCAGAACCACCTTCAGATTGAATGGTTTTGAAAAAAGATTGAATTTTAATTTGTTGAAAACAAAACAGAAGTCCCATTTTCTGTGTTCTTTGATCTGTTGTCATAACTTTTTGTTCTTTTGGGGAAAACATAATTCTTTTTGGAGTCAAGTTTCTAAAGAAACTTTGAATGTCATAAACTTCCCGTTTTATGTACTCCCAGCAAAGGTCTCTGTAGTCTGCCCCTTTCTCCTCCGTCTCCCCAGAACTCACCTTTCCCGCTTTCGTAGGACTTGTAGTCCATTCTTTCTCATGTCTTATTGATGAGCCAGCAATTTTCACCCATGAAATCATTTGATTGACTTGCCCTGACTGGATATTTTACAAAGATATGAAAGAGTACAGTAGCGCTGTGTCAACTGGCTGATGGGATCATTACTGCTTTTTTTCTGTGTGTTCATGTTTCAGAGGGAGATTTATTTTATCAGAGATCTGCAAGCTATATAGCCTGTGGGCCAAGTCTAGCTCACTGACTGTTTTTGAAAGGCCTGTGAGCTAAGAATGGTTTTTCATTTTTAAATAGATGAAAAAAAAATCAAAAGATTAATATTTTCTGATGAAAGTTATGACGTTGAAATTGATCCAGTTCGTTTCTTTTGTTTGTTGACGTATTGTCGGTGCTGCCTTTGTATTAATACAACAGCAGTAGAGCTGCGTGGTTGTGACTGTATAGCCTGCGAACCTAAAAGACTTTCTGTCTGGTGCTTTTTAGAAGAGGTTTGCTGACCCCTGACTTCTACCACTGATTGGAATATCATGTTTTTAGCTTAAGAACCTATTTTCCAAGTGCTAACACTGTAATAATAGAGACATCTAAACTAATTTTTAATAATCTTTATTGGATGGAATATTTGGAATGCTTATTTTATGTTAGGACTGTGAATAGCAATGAGGAAGGAAAAATGAATAAGTAGGATCTCTTCCTACTAGGAGCTCATGGCCTAGTTTCAAGTCAAAAGTTAATAGTTTTCTAATATGAATTAATGATTATTCATATTAAAACCAGAGAATCTAATACTATCTTGTAGTTATTTATATAAATTATATTATCTCCTGTCAGTGTGTACACAAAGACTTCTCTGAATGTATTCATCATGGTATTTGTAATGCCAAGATTAGAGAAACAAGCTTAATTATCCAGCAATAAAATGTTAAGTTATAATACATCTCTTTAACGGACTATATTTATCTCTTAAAAATGATTTAGAAGTATATTTGAGCATGGAAAATATTTGCAATAAATAAGCATGTGTATAAGATGGTTCTAATTTTTTTTTTTTTTTTTGTATTTTTCTGAAGCTGGAAACGGGGAGAGAGAGACAGACTCCCGCTTGCGCTCGACCGGGATCCACCCGGCACGCCCACCAGAGGGCGATGCTCTGCCCCTCCAGGGCGTCGCTCTGTTGCGACTAGAGCCACTCTAGCACCTGGGGCAGAGGCCAAGGAGCCATCCCCAGCGCCCGGGCCACCTTTGCTCCAATGGAGCCTCGCTGCGGGAGGGGAGGAGAGAGACAGAGAGGAAGGAGAGGGGGAGGGGTAGAGAGGCAAATGGGCGCCTCTCCTGTGTGCCCTGGCCGGGAATCAAACCCGGGATTTCTGCATGCCAGGCCGACGCTCTACCACTGAGCCAACCGGCAGGGCCTCATATACTATTTCTAACCCCCTCTCTTAGATCCCCTTGTATTAGCATCCTTCAGTAGTGTGATACGTTTGTTAAAATTGTTGAGCTAATACTGATACATTATTACCAACTAAAACCCCCATAATTTACGTTAGGTTCACTCTTTGTGTCTTGTATATTTATGTGGCTTTTGCCAAAAGCAGTGTCTTGTAGTCACCATTACAGTATCTTACACTGTAGTTTTACTGCCCTAAAAGTCACCTGTATTCACCTTTTCAGTCCTCACCCCATTCTTAAACCATGCCAAGCACTCATCTTTTTACTGTCTCTGTAGTTTTTCTTTCCCAGAATGTCATAAACTTGGAATCATACAGTGTTTAGCCTTTGCTCACTTCTTTCACTGAGCAGTATGCATTTAAGGTTCCTTTCTGTGTTTTCATAGCCTCCTATCTCATTTCCTTGTATTGCTAAATAATACTACTTTATACAGCTGTACCACCGTTGCTTTAGCCATTTACCTATTTGAAAGACATCTTGGTCACTTTCAAGTTTTGGTAATTATGAATAAAGCAGCTTACAGACATTTGTGGGCAAGTTTTTGTATGGATGTGTTTTCAACTCATTTGGGTAAATACGTAGGAGCGCCATTGCTAGATTACATGGAAAGACTGTGTTTAGCTTTGGACCAAACTGCCAGACTGTCTTCAAAAGTGGCCATGCTTTTGTTTTGCATTCCCACCAGCATTTGATGCTGTCATTGGTTTGGACTTTAACTATACTGTTGGGTGTTGTAGTGGTATCTTGTCTTAATTTGCAATTCTCTAATGGAGTATGTTATTGAGTGCCTTTTCATATGCTTATTTGCTCTGCATACCTTCTTGGGTGAGTTGTTTGTTTGGACAAGTTTTGATATTTGGGTATGATGGAATTATAGAATAAGTGAGGAATTATTTCCACTTTCTGGAGCAGATTGTAGAGAAACCATCTGGGCCGGTGCTTTCTGTTTTGGAAGGTTATTAATTATTGATTTAATTTTTTTAATAGAGGCCTGATCTGCAGTGGCGCAGTGGATAAAGCATCTACCTGGGACGCCGAGGTTGCCAGTTCGAACCCTGGGCTTGCCTGGTCAAGGCACATATGGGAGTTGATGCTTCCTGCTCCTCCCCCTTCTCTCTCTCTCTCTCTCTCTCTGTTTATCTCTCTCTCTCTCTCTCTCCCCCCCTCTCTAAAATGAATAAATAAAAAAATCTAAAAAAATTTTTAATAAAAATAAGCCTATTGAGCTTATTTATTTTTTTCATGTGTGAGAATTGGTAGATTGTGGCTTTCAAGGAATTCATATTTCATCTGAAGTTATCAAATTTGTGGGCAACTAATGTTAACAATATTCTTTTATTATTTTATTATTTATAGAATCAGTAGTGATGGCCCATCATTTATTTCTCATAATTTCTCTTTTTCTTAGTTAGGTTGGCTAGACATTAATCAATTTATTATTTTTTTTCAAAGAATTTGTTGATCCTAATTTTTTTTTTAATTTTGGTTGAATTTATTGGATTGACGTTGGTTCATAAAATGATAGGTTTCAGGTGTACAGTCTGTCCCTGTGTTGGGTGTTCAGCAGCCCGAGTCCCCTTCCATCCCCTTTGTCCCTGTACCCTCCCTGCTGCCTCCACCCCACTGTCCCTCTCCTGACCACCACACTGATCCCAGTTTTTAAAAAGGTGTAGATAAACTAGGACATATTACAAGCACTAATTATCTCGGGATGATGGAATTAAGAGTAGTTTTTCTTTTCTTCTTTGTACTTTTCTATATATGTAGTTAGTATATAGTTTTATAATAAAAATTTATTTTAAAATACATTGCCCTGTTCAGTATCTTACCTCAAAATCAACATTGTTACAACTACTTTTTCATGATCTTTTTGAAAAATCTGGTTCAGTATTATTTTTCCACTTTTCATTGGGCTTTGTCTTCGGGAACTCCATACTTATTTCTATGCTTCAAGGTTACTGAAGAGAATAAAAACATTCAAAAGAAGTGTGATTATTTAAAATAAAAGTACCATCTTCTAAAGGCTCATTAGGTTTTTTTTTATATGTTTTTACAGCCTTAAGCTGCAATTATTATTCTCATTTGACAGCAAGGGGAATTATTGAAGGTCAGAGAAAGAAATGTGCCCTAGGTGACATCTGGAATGTGGGAAGCCCAAAGTTCTGGACCAAGGGCTCCCTAATTTCAGAGTCTGTTGTCTTCTCATGATAGATTGGATTGGGTAAAGTGATTGGAGAGACACGTAGACTACAAGAGGACATATTCATGGTGGAAAGGTTGATCTTGTCAGTCAGTCATTTACTATCAGTTTTCATTATGACATTACCTTTCTTTAATAAAGCTGATTTTATGAAATACATAATTTGATGCTTTTGAGCTTATACCATCATGTATTAAAAATTCCAAATGAGAGGCAACTTAGAGAGGATATCTGATTCATTGTCAACTTGTGAGTTAGAGATAAAAAGATTGGGTTCATTTAACTTTAATGACATGAAAAGACAACCTGGAGAGAGGGAGAAATCTAGTCTATGGTTGATTTTTCTAAATCTGTTTTCCCGTATCTCTGTATGTCCTACTTCCTTTATTTGGACTGAAAAATCAAAAGTTGCTGTAGAAATAAGAATTATTAAATATTTGTAAATAAAGTTGTAGATTTTTGAACCCAAAAAGTTAGTGGCATTTATGTAATTATTGATTAGTCGTTGCCATTTATTTAACTGTGTAGGCATTTATTTTAATTAACATTTCCTTGAAGAACTTCTGTAATAAATGAGGGTAATCTCAGCATGCCCAATTTTATCTTACAACTGGTAATTGTCTTACTAAATCCAAAATTGTGCTTTGAGCTAACATTTTATCCCTGAAGCTTCATGAAACCTTGCAATGATATGTTCAGAACTACCCCTTCTCTTGGCCTACCAGCTATTTTTCAAAAATCTCACTGCTGGATTGCTTTCATATTTCCAATTCATGAGGTTATAATAAGAAAGCAGTTTAGATTTTATTGAGCTATCAAAATTATCTTATGGTTGTCATATGAGTCAAGTTTTTGCTATAGTAATCTATTTCATGCTTATGGGTGACCAGAATCCGGGACTCCGGCCTGTAGGTAGGGATGATATCTCCTCGTGACTCCAGGTCACAGACTGAGGGAGTAATGACTAGATGAAGTGAGTTCTCGTGTTTGATGGTGGAAGCTCAAGGGACTGGGGAACTCAACCTGCCTTTTAAAGGCTCAGCTCGAATGGTATGCTGTCTCTTCTTCATATTCGCTTTGTTGGTCGCAAGCTCCGCTTCCCTAGTAAAAGACACTGCATGATCCTGCACGCAGGACTGAATGTGTGGTTCTATTCCAGTGATACAGTGAAAGGTGGATAAAAATTATAGACATACATAGCTACAGTTCTGGGGTTTTACTTGCATAGATTGTGTAAACTTTTTTATTTTTGTCGGGTTCCTTACAAAAGTGTATTTAATATCTTAAGCAGATATTAAGTTAAAATCATCTGTCTTCAGACTAACCTAATGCAGCATATGTGTGATAGTACAGGAGTGGAAAAATAGTCTGGCGACTCTACCTTGTTAATAATTGACGTTTGCATGGTGCTTGTAGTTTACAAAGTATTTTCACATTTCTTTTATTTGATCCACACCTAAGTTAAGTGATGGGATCCTTATTTTATAGGTGTGGAAATTAAAACAAAAACTTTGTGGCTTGATGAGGTTACAATAGGAAGTTCTTATCCCAAATTTTCTGAAACTGCAAATACAATTATCTTTCCATTACCTTATGATGGATCTTATGTTCCTATTCCCTGCTTTTTCCAAGTTTAGATAAATAGCAGGAATATTTCTGTACCACTGTCAAAAACAAAGGAAGCTACCACTACACTCTATGTTCCAAATATTGTATTATCTTCTCTTCTGGCCTCTATATTTGGATTGATGCAAGAGTATCCTGAGGGCTGATTCTAACTAGAATTTATTATTATTTCAAAAAAAGATAAGGGTATTTTAGGTGTTTAGCTGAGACATTTTCAACTTCATTATGTATGTCAAAAGGACAAGAGAAAAGTACTGTGGTACACCATGCTTTTCAAATTAGTCTCACTGGAGGTACCTCAGATGATCATGGTTTTATGGGTTGAGGTTCTACGTATGGAACTATTTGGGAAAAGAAATTTTGGGGAGTTCTGTTGCAGGGAGTAAGTTTGAAAAACCACTGTTTATACCAAGTATAGCTGGGATGAAAATGTTATATCTTCAGAAAACTCCCTTATTAGAAAATGTTTGCTTTCCACAAATACTCTAATATAATAGTTGAATTATAAGGAACATTCATCCTAAAAAAATCCATGTTGTATGTTGAATATTATAACTTGTTTACCTGCGTTTTGCTCTAACTTTTGCAACAAAGTTATTAAACAATGGAAGAAAAATATGATCTGAGTGTTTAGCTGTAGAATTCTACTTTTTTCTTGGATAGAATTCCATGTCATCAAATCTGGGATTTTTCTGTTGCTTTACCCATTTCCCTGTTTTATGTTGTCTTTTATGATATGCAAAATTTACTGCTTTTCCCCCATATCTCTCTGTTCTGATTTATTTCATAATGAAAATAAAAAATTAATAGGCCATGATAAATTGAATCTTTCAGAAGGCTAGACGGACCCTATTGTTAGAAAATTAATTTATAACCAGCTCACTGTTCTTGCCACTTTGTCCCATAATAGTGCACAACTCCTCTCCTACAGCCTCTCTGTTCATTTCCGTCCAGTTGTCACCAGATTAATGTGGGACTCAGGCCTGTTCCCCTTTCTGATAGTAGTTAGTTTTTTTTATCCGAGCCATTGCTCCGGAGAGTGGTAATTTTATTTGTTTTAATAAATTTAGTATATTTAATGAATATTTTTCCCTCTTTTAAAGACTGTGAACCAGAAGAACTGACTGACTGGTCTATGGATGAAAAATGTTCATTTTGTAACCTACAGAGAGAAGCAGTCAGTGTAAGTTTTAGTGCTATGAAATTATTTCTAAATTATTTGCACAACTGTAACACATTTTTTTAACTTAATTTGTTCTGAAATTTTGTCACTTACTGTAGAATTTAAATACTTTATTTTGGTAATGAGAAGAATATTAAAGTCTTATCTTAGAATGTTAAAGTCTTGTTTAGCTTATTTTGTAGGTGAAAATCCCAAAACACTCATCTTTTTTGCTTATTTCACATTTTTTCTTATAACTCCTTGACGCAGGAAATTCAGTTCAGATCTGTTTTGGATTTATATAACAAGGCTGATCTTGGAGGCCTGCTTTGGTCGGAGACCACCCTGTACTTGGGCCTCTTAGGAATCAGTAGTTGGAGGATAAGGTGGAACTGCTTTGTAGCTTTTTACTTTCTCTTGAAGCCTTTTGGATATTGTAATTATCTTCTGTTTAAATTATTAAACATTAGTGTCTGCTGTAAACAGGACATAAACTAGACAAGCAGCATCTTGTGTGGTGGGGCCCTAATTATTCACGTACTGTGGTCATAGGGCTGAGAGGGGGAAATGAGAACTCGAGAACCTGTACCTATTTTGGTCAGACTAGTAGGTAAACATATGCTTTGTTGTTAAAAGTCTCATTGCTGATGTGCTATCTAGTGAACTTATTCAGCAATATAATTTATCTGCTCTTTCCCTTTTTTTACTACAGTTTTGCTAAGTACTAAGGCTAATGTGGTCCTCTGTCAGAGCTAAATTTCTTTTTTCCTGACTCCTGTTCTAAATTGAGTGTTTTCTCTATAGTTTGATATGATGAAAAGATTGAACAAGTAAGTTAAATTTTTCGCCATTTTTAATGGAACCGACTAATTTTCTTTCCTGTTGTGTTGTAATTTTAGGATTGTATACCGTCTCTCGATTCTTCACAGTCGACACCAACCGAGGAGCTGTCATCTCAGGGCCAGTCCCACACTGAACAGATTGAATGCCAAGCAGAAAATTACCTAAATGCACTCTTTCGAAAGAAAGGTAATATTGGTGTTCTTGGTCATTTAAAATTTGTAGTAGAATATCTAAAGTGTTTGAATTTCTCTCACACACATTTTTTTTCAGAATTTTTTAAATTAATTTTAATGGGGTGACATTGATAAATCAGGGTACATATGTTCAGAGAAAACATCTCCATATTATTTTGACATTTGATTATGTTGCATGCATACCCCTCACCCAAAGTCAAATTGTCTTCCGTCACCTTCTATCTGGTTTTCTTTGTGCCCCTCCCAACCCCCCCCCCCCCCCGTAACCACCACACTCTTGTCCATGTCTCTGAGTCTCATCTTTATGTCCCATCTATGTATGAAATCATATAGTTCTTAGTTTTTTCTGATTTACTTATTTCACACAGTATAATGTTATCAAGGTCTATCCATGTTATTGTAAAAGATCCTATGTCATCATTTCTTATGGCTGAGTAGTATTCCATTGTATATATGTACCAAAGCTTTTTAATCCACTCGTCCACTGACGGACACTTGGGCTGTTTCCAGATCTTCGCTATTATGAACAATGCTGCCATAAACATGGGGGTGCATTTCTCCTTTAGAAACAGTGCTACAGTGTTCTTGGGGTATATTCCTAAATGTGGGATAGCTGGGTCAAAAGACAGTTCGATTTTTAATTTCTTGAGGAATCTCCATACTGTTTTCCACAGTGGCTGCACCAGTCTGCATTCCCACCAGCAGTGCAGGAGGGTTCCCTTTTCTCCACATCCTCGCCAGCACTTATTCTGTGTTGTTTTGTTGATGAGCGCCATTCTGACTGGTGTGAGGTGATATCTCATTGTGGCTTTAATTTGCATTTCTCTAATGATTAGTGATGTTGAGCATTTTTTCATATGTCTATTGGCCATCTGTATGTCCTCTTTGGAGAAGTGTCTATTCATTTCTTTTGCCCATTTTTTGATTGCTTGTCTTCCTGGTGTTGAGTTTTACAAGTTAATTTCTACTCCATTCTTGATCATTTTTTTCTTATTCTTAGTTTTTCTACACATTGTTAGGGACAGTAGGATTCCCAGTCATTCTGGAGCTAGTCTTCTATTAGACATGCCTTTTTGCCTTTCTATTCTCAGATCTCTCTTTGATCTTATTATACATTTTCCTTATCTACTATAGATAGATGAGAAAAAAGGTTTTATGCTTCTGGTCTTTCTTATTTGTTGCTGTTCTCAAGACTTCAGAAGTTACTTCATGTTTAGTAAGTGATATGCTAAATTGTAAAGCTATCTTTAGAATAAGTTATATCATTTATTGGTCAGGTTGTGGAATATACATATTTGCTGGCTTGCTCTTTCAGTGTTTTTGGAAGCTTGAATATGCTTACTTGACATTAAAATCAGTGTTCTTTTTTTATTTCTATCTAAACTATTTAAACCAAATGGGGCTTGTTTTATCTGTTACCTTACTATAGACACATTATCAGGCAGAAGTACTATTTACATCTTAGTTACCTGGGAATAATACAGAAATATAGAACATTCCATTCTTTTTGTTCTTGGCCATTTCTGCAGTAGTAGAGTTTCTTAATTTTTACCATATAGTAGACCTTTTGAGTAAGTCATGGTGTAGGAGGAATGAGGGGTGGATCATCCCACCTCCCAACTTCCAGAGATTGAGATAAATATTATTATGTTCTCATCTAGGTGTTGACCCTGCTTTACTACTTTTTGGAATTAGGTAACATTAGATACTCTCTGTTAAATTGTTAACTTTCAGGTTTTAGTAATATTGAAAATAGTCCTCACCTTTAAGAAAGGAGGCTTTTGTTTAGTCTTAAGTGTTATGAATTCCTTTATGTGTTGAAATATGAGAGTTTTCTGATTTGAAGAATCCCTAGGATATTAAAAAGTTTAAATTTAGAATTATATTTTTTAAATGCAGGGCACTCAAAATCTGTACTTGTTTTGCTGACATACACAAGTCTTAGTGTTGAGAAGTTGGCATTGTCTTTAAAAAACAAACTCTTCTCTCAAAATTTTCTATCCGAACCAATATGAAAAATAGCTTATGTGCTTTAGGAATTTTATAACATTTATTTAGAAAATTTTATTTTGCCAATATAGTTATACTTAAAAGGGAAGTTGTGTTATCAGTTAGATCACTAAAAGAACTAGAGGAAATGTGCACATTTACACACATACACATAAGTATGTTTCACTCATCGTAGGACTCATTTCTCAGTCTCCTTTTCCTTTGAGTAATTTGTAATGGTAGCTGGAATAATCAGTAATAATAACCTTTAATGTGGGAGAGTTGGGAATTAATCTGTTCTCCACTGCCCTGTTTAGAATAATCAGTAAAAACTTGGTACTCTTTCAGCTGGTTCAAGCATCTGGGTCTATAAGAGGTCTCCTACCAGTGGTTGGGTGAGTGTTCATAGATATTTAGTGACCTCTCCATTTGGGTATTTCTTGGTTTTCTTCAAGGTTTTCGAAGGATCACCAAGTTTTTAATTTTCTTTTAATAAAACCATTTTGAAGGTTTCTAATATGGTCTGACTAGTATTAGGCTAGAATAATAATATCTTGTAAATAGTCTCAACTTTTTAATTTTTTAGTTCTATTAACTCTATTTTGAAATAAAAGACAAAAATGTGTTTAAAAGGCAGGAAATGGCCCTGGCCGGTTGGCTCAGTGGTAGAGCGTTGGCCTGGCGTGCAGGAGTCCTGGGTTTGATTCCCAGCCAGGGCACACAGGAGAAGCGCCCATCTGCTTCTCCACCCCTCCCCCTCCTTCCTCTCTGTCTCTCTCTTCCCCTCCAGCAGCCAAGCCTCCATTGGAGCAAAGTTGGCCTGGGCGCTGAGGACGGCTCCATGGCCTTTGCCTCAGGCACTGGAATGGCTCTGGTCTCAACAGAGCAATGCCCCAGATGGGCAGAGTGTCGCCCCCTGGTGGGCATGCCGGGTGGATCCCGGTCGGGCGCATGTGGGAGTCTGTCTGACTGCTCCCCCTCCCCCATTTCCAACTTCAGAAAAATACAATAAATAAATAAATAAGGCAGGAAATACTTCTGACTCTTTGGAGTAGCAAACAAAATGTTGATAAAGCATCTTTTATTGGTGAAGCTTTTATTTGACTCCTGAAATTTTCCAAACTTGGACATTTTTAGGGATTCTGGATATTATTAACATTAGTGTTACAGACACTTTTAAATCTGTTACTAGTTTGAGGAACACATGCATGTTGATCATTTTGCTAAAACATAAAGAAATCTGTTAATATCTATTGTAGTTTCTTTATTATCTTTCCTTAGATTTTTTAAAATCATTTTGGGGATGATGATAATGAAATTTATAAGCTATTATTATGGATAATGATGATTATTGATGTCATCAATTATGACTGAGTACTAAGCCCTTTTAGTGCCTTATCTCATTTAGTTCCAAGACAAGTGTTAAGAGGTAGGTACTGTTACCATCTTTTTAACAGGTAGAGACAATATAGCGCAGGGTTGTGTCTTTAGTGATGTTATGAACATTTTAGCCCTCAAGAAGAAATGTTAAAATAAAAAGCGCAAGATGTTCTGTATGAGGAGCGTCTAGATTCTTTTAAGTGCTAAGTAAAGAAACCCTGTTGTTTGCTACTTAGCAGCCTAGGACGAGAATTATTTGAATAGAATTAGGCAGACTTGAGAGGACCTGTGAGGAATGTTCTGTATTTCTCGTAGGTTTCCATGTTTCCTTTATGTAAAGTATGAATGGTTTTAATGATTACCAGTAGTTCCCTCAGTGTTTGGGGATAGATCAAAGAACATCTGTTTGAACTAAATATATGTAGTTTGGTCAGTCCCTGATAATTGAAAGTTAAGTCAAAAATAATTGTTCAGGTTGTATAAGTAGAATTAGGGGGAAGGAAAAAATTTAGTACAGAGAGGAACTTAACTAGTTTTATATATTCTTTAAAAATTCTTCAAAATTGAATTTTCTCCTACCAGTTAACTCTGAAATTGTCTAGAGTGCTAGAGTAGAATGAATACTCCTTGATAGTAGAGACTTTGCTTTGTTAATTGCAGAATCCTCAGTCTCTAGAACAGTACTTGTCACATCCTAGATTTCAGGAACTATTTCTTGAATGAATGAGTACTAAGGTAAACTGTTCAGGTATTTTCCAGTTTCTGTACATACTTGGTGGTATTGTTTGTTCTCTTTGAAGAAGAAAATTATTTAGCATGTATATATAGCTTACCTTTCCCTACTTTGTACTTAAGTTTATTACTATGTATAGTTTAAATATCAGTTAACTTATTTGTTTTGAAATGTGATAAACATAGGCGTATAGATTTAAAATGCCTTTTCCAAAGTGATCCCCATGAGATATGAAATAAATTATTTTAATTCTTTTAGCTTCACATTTTCTGCTTAACTGAAGCAGTGTAAGTTACTGGTTTGCTCTTTAGAAGGATGTCTTATCTCTTGTTTTTAAATTAAAGAAAACTACTTGATTTGACTAAATTGGACAGACAGTATGCACATACTAGCTGAATACGTCATACTGCTAAATATATAATAAAAGGAAACCTTCCTTAATAATGTTTTTCCTGCTTTATATTTTTTCCCACATACATGTAGCATTCATGTAACTACTGTTCTGGCCTTTTATTTTTAAAATCTTTCTTGATATATTTGATGCATTTAGTTGAAAGTTGCTATTAACCAATACTTCTTCCTTAAATTGATAGCCATATTTAATATCAAGTTTTCTATGCCTTTTCTGAACGCAGACTTTTTTCCTGTTAAACTCTTAATTTTTAAGCTTTATACTATAGCATGTAATAAATATTAAGACTGCTCACTAACCAATTGGATTATGACTGATGATAAAGCATTTGATTTCTTAGAAACAGAGGATTAATCTTTAAGATTGCTTTTCTCTAAATGCACACATCCTTAAGTAACTGTAAATTTGACACGATTCATTCAGGCCCTAAGTGTTGCGCTTATACAAGTGTGTCTTTGCACTACCGTTGTGATCATACAGTGAATTGCCCTTATATGGGTTGCCTTTTTGGAACGCCAGGGAACTGTATGTTAGTGCCATAAAATAATTCACATACCATTATAAGCCACATTCAGAGGCGTTCATGAAAAGATGTTTCTTCTTTTGCCATATACTTAGAGGATATGAATGAAATTCTAAGAACACGCCTAAAATTTTAACTAGATTTAATTTTTTTTAAATTTTTTATTAACTTTTTTTTAGAGAGAGGAGACACAGAGAGAGAAAGAGACAGACAGAGAGAGGAAAGAGATAGAGAGAACAGAGGGAGGAGCAGGAAGCATTAACTCCCATATGTGCCTTAACCAAGCAAGACCGGGGTTTTGAACCGGCAACTTCAGCATTCCAGGTGAACGCTTTTACCCACTGCGCCACCACAGGTCAGGCAGATTTAATATTTTTGAATTTCTTTTTTTTTTTTTTTAAGCAAGAGAGAGAGGTACCAACAGACAGGAAGGAGGAAAGATGAGAGGCATCAACTCATAGTTGGCAGCACCTTAGTTCACTGATTTCTTTTTCATATGTGCCTTGATGGGGGAGATGGGGTTTTAGCTGAACCAATGACCCCGTTGCTCAAGCCAGTGACCTTTGGGCTCAAGCCAGCAACCATGGCGTCATGTCTATGTTCACCCACTCAAGCTGGCAACCCCGCAGTCAAGCTGGATGAGCCCGTGCTCAAGCCGGCAACCTTGGGGTTTTCGAACCTGAGTCCTTAGTATCCCAGGCTGATGCTCTATCCACTGAGCCACTGCCTGGTCAGGCTAAAATGCAGTTTTTATAGAAATAACACTTTGTTAAGAATAGTCTAACATATGAGCTTTCTTCTCTATCTTATTTAATATGATCTAGTTAAAATTCTGTTTTAAGGAATTACTTATTCTCTGTGGCACTTTGGAATCCTGGTGGCTGATTAATTCTTGATGTGTCTGTCTTACTGAGCAATCAGGACTACAGGATTCTAGCAGAGGGTGTGAAAAATGATAAATTAGTTTTATAAATTATCATCTCACTATTTTTAGCTTATATATAATTATGAACTATTAGCTACAGTTTAGTATTTGCTATTGGCTAATTATACATTATAGCCATGGCCTGTAGAGACTGTTTTGTAAAGTTTATCTATCGATTAGAATTCATTGATTTGTTAGTACTGAGTAGCAACCATCCCCTGATTTTCTCCATATAAATTTAAATTTTTATGTGTGTATCTTGAGTAAAGTGTTTTGAGTGAAGTCTTCTGAAATGTTTGTATCCTCAGGAGAAGGGGTAAAGCATAAGCTTTACTGTTTAACAAATACAGTTCAACTCTTGCCCCGCCATATATTAGATATGTGATTCTGACAAACTGCTTCCCCTTTTTGTGACTTAGTTTTCTCACATATAGAAGAGGCATAATAATTGTAGATGCTTCTGCTCTGTTATCTACTCACCACCAAAAAAATGGTTTATTAAAACAGAAGATACTGGTTTCATTTTAGTGTTTAATCATTTATAGGTATATTATGATTAAACCTATATTTATAAGAATATTTATATATTCTTTAAAAATTCTTCAAAATTGAATTTTCTCCTACCAGTTAACTCTGAAATTGTCTAGAGTGCTAGAGTAGAATGAATACTCCTTGATAGTAGAGACTTTGCTTTGTTAATTGCAGAATCCTCAGTCTCTAGAACAGTACTTGTCACATCCTAGATTTCAGGAACTATTTCTTGAATGAATGAGTACTAAGGTAAACTGTTCAGGTATTTTCCAGTTTCTGTACATACTTGGTGGTATTGTTTGTTCTCTTTGAAGAAGAAAATTATTTAGCATGTATATATAGCTTACCTTTCCCTACTTTGTACTTAAGTTTATTACTATGTATAGTTTAAATATCAGTTAACTTATTTGTTTTGAAATGTGATAAACATAGGCGTTTATCACATTTAGTGTAGTAGCATCCGATGGAAAAAAGAATATGGGCTATAGAGTCAAAACTACACGTTATTTGCTTTCCCCCCCTAAAGAGCTGTGTTGTTGATCAAGTTACTTAGTGATATTATATCACAGGCTCATTCTTTGGTTTGTGTTTTGAGTGTTGTGATATATGGCCAAGACAAATGAACATACAGAGTCCACTGTGTAATTTTATCTGAATTAGGCCTGAAAAATAAGCTTTAAAAGATTCTATCAATGACGAACCTTTCTCCAAATACATTCTATGCTTTGAGATGTTTGGCTTATAAAAGAATATCTATGTAATTTATAAATAATATATAGATTTTAAGATACATTGTCATTTGTTCATTGATGAGATGTTTAACAACCTTGAAGAAATGTGCTCTGAAGATTTTAGAGACTGACTGATTCTTCAAAGTCCAAAATCAGCTGACTTACAAAGAATATTTAATTGCTAAAAGATCTAATAGGAAAAGTAATCACAGGGGAGTTAGACTTAATATGGTGGTCGGGTCATGGCTTTAAAGAAGTAAAAAATACGGGGAGCAGGAAGAGTGGATGGGGGCAAAATGATTTAGGACTAAAAGAGGATATCATGTCCATATCCTTTTTTCAGGAAAACCATATAGATGAGTAGATACATTAAGCTGTGGTAGGCCATGACTTTTACCAAACCTCAAGTAGGCTGTTAGAAACGAAACATGAAAGTATAACATTGGGCACAGCAAGAGTTTCCTTTTATAATTGAATTCTTATCATAATATGGTTCTAGCCTCCTCCCTTCAAAAAACTATAGCTAAGATGTTTAGGCAGAGATCCTATGTTTGTGTTCTCTGTTTCTCACACCTGGTGGATTCCTCACTCTACATGGGCAATTGAGACCACTGTGGAATAAAAAGAAGCTTCAGAGGACCTGACCTGTGGTGGTGCAGTGGATAAAAGCGCCGACCTGGAATGCTGAGGTCACTGGTTCAAAACCCTGGGCTTGCCTGGTCAACGCACATATGGGAGTTGATGCCTCCTGCTCCTCCTTCCTTGCTTCTCTCTCCCCCCCCCCGAAAATAAATAAGTAAATAAAACATTTAAAAAAAAAAAAAAAAAGAAGAAGCTTCAGAAAGCCCAAGTCCACCAGATCCTTGATTTTGTATTTATCTTTTACAGTACATGTTATGTGGTGACATAGTAAACCAAAATGAAAGCAACATCAGCAGTATCTAAGTATTCTTGCCTGCCTTTGAACCAACCAGCTCATAAGACTTCCAACAGACAACAGTGTGGGAATTGCAGGAGAGAGTGGGGGGGCGGGGGGGTCAAAGGGATTAGAAGGGAAGACAGGCGGTGATGATGGAGGGAGACTTGGGGTGGTGAACACACAATGCAGTATACAGATGATGTATTGTAGAATTGTACACCTGAAACCTGTATAACTTTATTAACCATTGTCATCCCAATACAATAAAAAAAAAATTTTAATAATTTCCAGAAAAAAAATGTTTTTCTGTTAATTCCTTTCATGACTCTTCAGTAATCTCTATGTGAAGTGTGAGAGAATGAAGGAATATTTTCTCATCCTTGCTTTCCTATGTTCTATAAATTTAAGAAAATAGATTAACATATTACTGAATTGTTAACGCAGATTTTATTCCCTTTGATGAGTACAGAGTCGTTTATTTATTAAATTTATTGTGTTACCTTGTGTGGTACCATGGTAGATCACTGACTAGGGTAACTGAGCAAGCCACAGTGCTTAGTCTCAAGGAGGAGATTGGCATGGTATAGTAGGGATATAGTGGCAATGCTACAGAGAGAGTAGTTCACAAGCTTTGATTCTCTTGTTTTCTTAAACTTTCTATACTCTACTCCAGAATATGGAAATTGAAGACCAAATAAACCTCAAGATACTCTGGCAAGAAATATATAATTTTTTCAAGTCTCCTTCCATCCTGGAGTGCTAGCTCCTGTAGCTCCTGGAAGAGCAGAAAAGACGTGTTCTTTCTCAGTGTCTCTCCTATCCCTCTGAACAAGTACTACAGTTATATTAGAATCTGGATAGATGACTTTTAATAACTTTACCTATAACAGTAAAAGGTGATTTTTAGGTACAATATAGTTAATATAGTTCTGTGCTTCTGTAGTTATTCCATTATTTTCTAAATAAACAAATTATTTTAAAATACTTGTTAATAGCAATTTATTTGCATTTTGTTTAGAGTCTCATTCCATTTAAAATTAAAGGTAATACAGTAAAAAGGCAATATTTGGGAGGGTCTTTTATAGCTTATATCCAATAGCCAAGAAAGAGCAATGTTAGTGTTAGTTGAATATTAAACCTCACTCCACAATTTACCTTTCTGCCTGCTACTGTAGCAGTGGATATTCTAAATGACCTTGTCAGGTCCAGAGAACAGTATATTTAAATCCTGTAATAGTTCATGGTAGTTTTTATCAAACTTAACTTATTTAGAATAGAGATTTTCCCCTTATTTGGGTGTGGACAAGGCCCACCAGGAGTGAGGATGACGGAGACGCAGAGACCGAACTCCGGGGACCAGGTTCAGTGACGCAAATCCACTTTATTCAGGAAGTAAGCTAGCTTATATACACAGGTTCAGCCTATAGGGTGTTACAGCATGTTCTTCAAAGCCAATGGCTAAAAAGATCAGGGAGCTGCCTGGTTGGCGCTGAGTCACTTCCTTACAGCAGGCGAGCTCCCTCCTGGGTGTGCCTAGGAGGGTTTCAGGAGCTGGACTGTTCTCACAGCATTGCATCAGCCACAGCTGCTAGGAATGCACTCTGTGCTCTACCTACATTTCCCCCTTCTCTTTTAATTAAGGCCAATTGGACTTGATGAATGACAGCTTCCTGTTGTAGCTTCTGAATGCTACACATTATGCAACGGAACCATATTAGAACTAAAACAACTATAATACCTATTATACTATATGCTAATAGATTAGCTGGATTAAACAATGAGGCAAGCTTCTGTAATGTTTGACTAGTTAGGAAATAGAACAGGGGTCTTAAACAGGGGATTCCTCTTAGGGATTGAGATGTCATTTCCCTTCCATTGTGTTACAGAGACATTCCAGGTGCCATTAAACACAGTTCCATTTTGATTGTAAAAAATGGACGTAGGTCCATGCACGCCCCCTTCCCACAGAGGTCCCAGCATCCAAACACGGAACGGATGGCTTGCCGCAGGCTGTGTACTGCATATGGTTGCATTCCGTCTCTCAGCTTCTGATGCCAAGCTCCAAGGTTGATGGTCTGCGCATCTGGGCCAGAGGCAATGCGGCAGTCTCTCTAGGGAATTCCTTCTCTCAGGAGTGTTCTTAGATGTTCATCATACAGGAACGGGCAAAGAGGCAACCCCTGGGAAGGCAAGGTTAGCGGGGCGGGCCCAGCTGTTGGTAGCTAGGGGACAGAGGGCTCGTAGGCCAAGTACTGAGCCTTGGTTGGTAGTACTGTTTTCAGCAAAGTCCCCCGTAGTATGATTTCAAAGGAGGACCCACTCCTCTGAGGGGACGGTGTTATTATTCAGAGTAAACTTAAGTAGCATTGGGTCACTGAGGTTACCCCATACAGTTCCACTGTTGGGATTCCTGGCCACTATTGTCACAAGGGAGACTAAGGGAGCAGTTACTGGAATATACTGCTGGAAACTGTGGGCTATTAACCTCAACAGAAATAATTATGCTAGGGTGGGGAACAGCCACCCAGACGTGGGAGTCCACCCGCGTCTGGGAGTCAGCGGTCACACAAGCAAGAACAGAGCACCAGGGCCTAGGGGCTTGTCAGGGGCAATTCTCTGGGCCCGCCCCGCCAAAGCATCCACATCCCCCCAGGTGATGGGACGCACACGCGGGCCGCGAGGTCTTCTGGAGCGCTGAGGACCTCCTCCCCTCAGGCGTAGTCGGTGTGGAGGAGGCCAGGGCTGTGGCTTTGGAAGGGTGAAGACTGAACCATTGCAGGCGTCCCCAAACTATGTCCCCCGCAGGCCGCATGTGGCCCCCTGAGGCCATTTATCCGGCCCCCCACCGCACTCCCGGAAGGGGCACCTCTTTCATTGGTGGTCAGTGAGAGGAGCACTGTATGTGGTGGCCCTCCAACGGTCTGAGGGACAGTGAACTGGCCCCCTGTGTAAAAAGTTTGGGGACCTCTGACCCAAGAAACCCTGTCAAGCAGGTTGGGGAGTTCCTGGGATCCAAGTTGGCTGAAAAACACAAGCATAACCTCTCCCTTGTGTTAGAAGAGGGTGTGATCCCCGCCACTGTGCCATGGCTGGGTCCTTCCAGCGTCATTTCAGAGAGAGGGGCGGGAGAGAGAGAGCAAGTGATACGGAAAGATAGACAAGACAGACAAACAAGGAGGGAAAATAAAAAAGACACACGGGGGCGTATAGGCTGGCCCATGGGTCTGCAGTGGGAACACGTGTTGGAGTTAAAGCTGGGGTAGAAAATGGCGTCTGAGAGGCTGGGGTGGGGCGTTGAGCCCCAGCAGGGAATGCGGAAGTAGCGACTTCTGCTTCTTCGGGTGGCAGAGCTGATGGCGCGGTTTCTAATGTGTCTAGTTTTGTTTCTGCACGCTTGGCTGCAAGTCCATCAAACTCGGTGGCTAAACTGCTTTCCTCCTCAGTGAAGGGGGCATATAGGAAGGGAGGGGCTCCCCAGAGAGGGGCAGCCTGCAGTATCTTTGGCACCGGCGCAGGGTCCTCAGCAGGAGCACTGGTCAGGCAGGCACTGATATCGCTAACAGGGCAGGAATGAGGCCTAGAGGGAAGGTTTGTTCTTCCTGTACTTCGGCCAAACGGACGCACCGGAAAGCTCGGGCCCAAGTATCAGGGTCCCAAAGAGGCGCATCCCAGAGCCAAGGGTTGAAACCTGAGAGGATTTTCCAGTAAGTACAAAGATCCTTTTCACTAACTTTAACTTGCCTACTTTGCAATAGGGCATAGAGGGCTCAAGCTTGCAGGGCTCAGGAGTAAGGGAGAAGGTTTCCCATTGCAGAGGGCCACTCACCAGTCCTTTGAGTGCCAGCTGGGTCCCTGTTCGGGCGCCAGTATGTGGACAAGGCCCACCAGGAGTGAGGACAATGGAGACACAGAGACCAGACTCCAGGGACCAGGTTCAGTGACGCAGATCCGCTTTATTCAGGAAGTCAGCTAGCTTATATACACAGGTTCAGCCTATAGGGTGTTACAGCGTGTCCTTCACAGCCAATGGCTGAAAAGATCAGGGAGCTGCCTGGTTGGCGCTAAGTCACTTCCTTACAGCAGGCGAGCTCCCTCCTGGGTGTGCCTAGGAGGGTTTCAGGTGCTGGAGTGTTCTCACAGCATTGCCTCAGCCACAGCTGCTAGGAATGCGCTGCGCTCTACCTACATTTGGGTTTTACTCTGTTGTTAAAGAACTAGATTTTTTTTGGTAGGGAGTCTCCTTTTTAACACTTTTACTTTGTTTTCCATTTATTCCCAGGAATGCCCCAACTTTAGCAGATCTAAATGCTTATCTGGAGATGTTGTTATCTTTCTGAGTGCCACATTGGTCACAGTGGGTATGTTCTGCAAACACTTGTGCCTCTGTCAGCCATAATTCCCCACAATATCCTCTAGACCAGGGGTCCCCAAACTTTTTACATAGGGGGCCAGTTCTCTGTCCCTCAGACCGTTGGAGGGCCAGAGTATAAAAAAACTATGAACAAATCCCTATGCACACTGCACATATCTTATTTTTAAGTAAAAAAACAAAACGGGAACAAATACAATATTTAAAATAAAGAACAAGTAAATTTAAATCAACAAACTGACCAGTATTTCAATGGGAACTATGCTCCTCTCACTGACCACCAATGAAACAGGTGCCCCTTCCAGAAGTGCGGTGGGGGCCGGATAAATGGCCTCAGGGGGCCGCATGTGGCCCGCAGGCCGTAGTTTGGGGACCCCTGCTCTAGACCAATAACTTCTAAGCTCTGTTGAAGGTGGCTGTGATAGGAATAAGACATCATCTAAACAAAAACTTTGTTGGAGATTGATACTACTTAATAGCAAGTGTCATAGCTGCTGCAGAGGCAAGAAAAAGCTTGTCATGGGGAATGTTTCAGCATTTCAAATAATTTCTAGTCAGATTTTTACTATAACACAGATTATTGTATAGAGAGATACGAGCACAGAGATCATGTATCTAGAGTAACTTGCCTGACTGCATCCCTATAAGAAGAAAATGGTTTGCTTCTCCTGTTCAGTATCGTAATGGGTTATTTCATATCTCTAGGGTGGTAACAGTTAGGCCAGCTAAAAGACAAGCGCCATTATTATTCATCTGTTTTGCCCTTGGCCTGCATGGCAGAATAGAAGAGTAGATTGTATAGACATGGCAGCTGGATGAAGCGGCGTGGGAGTGGAATGCCTGGGCGTAGAATGATTATTGTATTGGCAGTCTGTGGTGGTGTTTCCTAATGGAGATACGTTTTTTCAAACTAGTATAAATACAGTTGTTCTTTATTATTATTTTTTTAACTTTTCCATTAATTTGAGAGAGAGGAGAGGGGAAGGGGGAGACAGAGAGAAGCATCAACTCGTTTCACTTCATTGTTCCATTTAGTTGTACACTCCTTGATCGCCTCTCCTACGTGCCCTGCCTTGGGGTTGAATGCTCACCTCTGGTATGCCAGGTTGACGCTTTATTCACTGAGCCACCCGGCCAGGGCCCGGTGTGATTTATTTCATTTTCTTCCTTACGTACTGTTCTGTGTCTGACCTTCTCCTTTGTTCTGCTTCACAGTTGTAAGAAGGGAAGCATGGGTGTGGTATTTTATCATGGCAGTCTAAACAGCATGCTATTTGCTGCTATAATTCCCATATTATCATGTTTTTCTTTCTATTTAATTTTACTTCCTAGCTCAGGGGTTCTTAACCTGGGATACCCCACTACAAGTTCATGGATTGTATTTTGGTGGGTTTGTGCCATTGAATGGGGAAAAAATGACATCTTTATTTTCACTAAACCCTAGCGAAACTTAACATTTTTTTAAAATATGAATATTGACAACAAACAGCAATAGTATTAGTAATACCTGTTCTAGCAAAATATCAGATGTTTTCATGTCACATTCTACCTTTAATTGTTTACATTCAAATTGTTTCTTTTGTTGTTGTTGTTGTTCTTCTTTGTAATCCCATATATTTGTGCATTGAAAACGTGATTCTGAGGAGCTGGTAGTATTCACTGCACTGCCAAAGGAGTCTTTACACAAAAAGGGCGAAGACTCCTGTCTACCTCCTTTACTATTTGATCTTCACGCTGTCCCCAGAATTGATCGCTTAGGGAGTGTTCTTAGACTTGATTTGCACATGCATAGGTATATTTATGTAGCACGTATTCTCTGCCCTCCCCATTGCATCCCCTCTTCTGGCTTCAACATTTAACCTCTGTGGTGAGCCCAGCCTCACCAAGTTTCATGCTATTTTCTAGACATCTCCACTTATATCTTGTGGGAGGAATTTTTAGTTCAGGGAATCTAAGCTAAACTTACTTTCATTTTTAAACATGTTCTTTTTTTCTTCTATGTTCCTCATTAATTAGTGCCACCGACACCTTCCCACTCACAGAGGATTAAAGTACTAGAGTCATTTTTTTTGTTTGTTTTTTCTTACTACCTCCTCTGAAAAGGGTTATTAATGAGTCACTAGGGAATATTAATAAGGCTGCTATGGGCGTTCTTATGCTTTTTTAGACATCTGTTTTATTTCTTTTAGAAAGAAAAAAAGAAAAATGATAAATTAAAAAGAAATTTATCATTTTTTAAGGAAAATCCACAGGAATAGAATTGCTGGGTCATTAATGTGAATATATATTTAGTATATATTAGAAACTGCCAAACCTCTCCCAAAATTTGTCATTTCACAGACTCCCTTGAAATGCATGAGCGTCCTAGCTGCTCCAGATCCCTGGCAGCAGCTCCTGCTGCTGTTACCAGTTTTGGTTACTCTCTAATTCTAGTAGATGGGAGATGGTATCTCATTTTGCTTTCTATTGCATTTTCCTGATAACTTATATATTGAGTGCTTTTTCAGAGTCTTAAAAGCAATTTCTCTATCTTTTTTAATGAATCTGTTCAAGACATTTGCCCATTTTTTAAATCATTTTTTTATTTTTCAATTACAGTTGACATACAATATTAAATTAGTTTCAGGTGTACACCCCAGTGACTAGACATTATATAAGTTACTGTGTCATCTTTGTGATAAATCTTGTTCCCATCCAACCATTCATAATTATATATTAGAATATTATTGACCCATTTTTAGTTGAGTTGTTTGCCTCCTATTTTTGATATGTATGTGTTTTTTGTATATTTTTAATACATGCACTTTATCAGATCATTAGTAACGTTTGGTGTTTTTGTTGAATAGTGCTTTAACCTTGTTGAACTGCCTTGTGAAGTTGCAGATAGAGTTTTAATGTCCTCCTTGTGGTAGTTAAAGAAACTGGACACATAGGGAAAACCAAGCTAATACTGAGGTGACTAAGAAAGTGAAAAGGAGATCTCTGAAAAGTTGAGAGTCTTAGCAACTTATTTAAGATGGGCTTTACAAACTGTTGTAGATTTTTATTGTTTTATATAACAGATTAAGCTTTAAGCACATTTACAGAATGAAATAAAATTGTATTCAGAAGATCATTAAAGTTGTAAAGTTAAAGCTTTTTTCCAGTCCTGTCACACAGAAATATATAATCTCATTTTAAATATGAGGCTCATGTCAAATTATTCTCCTGGCTTCTTTTATGCCAGATATAGAACTAGACCAGACTGTGTTTTACTTTACCCCTCTTCAGTTCTATTTGAGAAATATGTAGCATGATTATCAGTGGATAAATTGATAATTAATATAACGACTTAGGAATTTCCTTTTTATATGGCTTAACTATTCCTCTTAATTGTGGAGACAAGAGTGTTCCTGCTGTTTGTCTTACGGTGTTCGGTCTTACATTTTAATATCTTTTTCTGGAGGAAGATGAGGAAAAGGAGAAGAAATTTATGTCTGTAAGGTTTTCCATGTATTTCTTCTATTAGAAGAGATTTTTGAGAAAGTAAGGATGAAATCATTAATGAAAATTAGGCATTCTTTTAAGTTCTGAGAGAGTCAGCCATATTCTTTTTACATTCTATTCTTACAAATGCTTTTAAAAGTTAGATACACTAGCCTGACCTGTGGTGGCACAGTGAATAAAGCATTGACCTGGAACACTGAGGTTGCCGGTTCAAAACCCTGGGCTTGCCTGGTCAAGGCATATGCATATATGGGAGTTGATGCTTCCTGCTCCTCCCCCCTTCTCTCTCTCTCTCTCTTGCTCTCTCTCTCTTGCTCTCTCTATCCTCTCTCTCTAAAAATGAACAAATAAAATCTAAAATAAAATTGAAAAGAATGAATTAAAAAATGTTAGATATATTAATACTATTATTTATAATGAGGAATTATCTTTTTCTGATAATATGGTGCAGTGATTGCAGAAGATAACATTTCTTTATTAGTAGGCCTTTCTTTTTTTATGTTTTTTTCCAGGTGTTTGGTATAGTATGGATGTTAGAGCTTATTTTGTTTAAATGATATATAGCAGTTGACGTATGTTACAGAATGCTAGGAAAAGAGTTGGAGTGGAATGCTGGCACAGTTTGTCTGAAAACTCTATCATGATTAGAGTGTTCCCCCAGAGCAGTGTTAGTTTGGCATTAAGGAGTAGGCACAAGGAATAGAATCCCAACCACAAATTAAGATGAACACCTCTGAATTGTTCAGGGCAATTAAAATGACATTGAATATGTGTTATTTTATAAATTCTTTAACCCTATTTATAAATTATATATAATTAAAATTTTACATATTGAATTATGAAATTATTATAAGGTAATACAAACTGACCGTGCATACTAAACATGTTGCTTTGTAACATTTTTGTTGAGTTGAATCTATTTAATCTGTGTATATGTTTGCTGGTGGTAATTAGGAACGTTCTATAATAATGTATGTAAAAGGACATTTGGAGTTGAGGGGAAACTAGAATCTTCTAATTAAACTAAGGTATTATATCACCCTTAAAGCAAATAGAGACATTTCATTCATATGACTTTTGAGACTTGGTCAGGGTAGAATTAGAAACACATATACAAAAAGAAAAAGGGTAGATCACATTTTTCTCCCTCAAAATATAGGTTTTCCTCTTACTTGAAACCTCATTATCTGAACTCAGGAATTGAATGAATTCAGATAAATTTTCAAGTAAATTTCTCGCTATTGAAAACTCAGGAATCAGATAGATTCAGATACTGTAATATTCCTTGCTGCCTGAACTTGCTCTTCAAATTATATGACTTTTAAGACCCAAATAAATTGGAGTAAGGAGTGATACTTGCACTGGTATTGTTGTAAGTAAGACCACATTGTCTGGCGCAGAGACCTATAATCAGGGACATAGGAAGCAGGTATTCTAAGTTACGCCACTATCTATGACTTGATCTTTCTGGATTTTTGTTTCTTTTTCTGTAAAATTACAAAGTTGGATTAGAGTCTGTCTCTCAGCCTGATAGATCCTGAAGCCTGCTGGTCCTGAAAACTGCTGATAGTCTGGAAACTCTTTTGACATTTCAAAAGACAGAGGAAGTCATAGTTTACTTGCGGTAAAACTGCAAACCAAACCAAAAATTTCTTTATATTTGGTTCACATTGCTGTTTCTTCATAAAATTTGCTAGACAAAACAATTTACCTCTTATTGGCATGTTTTTGAATTAAATTTAATAGGGAATTCAATTATAAAAGACTTGGAATCACTATGCTAGAGTTTGTCGAATAAGGTGTATTTCCTAAGTATTAAGTTATCATAATTTACTTTCACAAATTAAGATTAATACTTTTTTTTTCTTGACATCAGAAATCCATCAGTGACCATATTTTTGTATTAGCTGATAATGTAGACTTTCAGGGGATTCACTTCCTAGATTGCTTGTCAATTATTATGCACCTAGATCTCATTTTACTCATTTATATTGTTCCACAATTACAGTTCAACTGTTCTCAAAACCTCCTGTTGATTTTTTGGAACTCTGAGTAGTATTTCTTGGGGAAATAAATGTTAAAGAGTAATTCACCAGTGTACAAAAGTCTGTAATGGTAATTAAAGAGTAATATACTTGTCTGTATTACTATATCAGCCACATGCTGCTATCATCAATAATTTGTCTTCTGAGAATTGAAGTCTAAATTTTGGAAAAATAAGGGTACATTTTACTCTTCTCTCTAGATACTTCTTTGATTCCCTTCTTTCTTCTATCATTTCTCTCCTGTCCCCACCAATGTGGCAACATATAGTATTTGGTCTTCATTAATGAGTAAAATACATAAAACTGGGGTACCTATATAATAAGATGACTTTAAAGGGCTACAAATTAAGAATACAGGGGAAGAGATCATTTTAATAAGTCAGGGTCACTTCATTTGTTCTCTTATAAAACTGCATATTTTGTATGTCAAGTTGAATGCCAGTGGGTGGATAAGCAGGGCCTGAATGGTGGGTAGTAACATGTTTTTACCCTCTGACTTTTAGAAAGACATAATACTTGTTTCTGTCCCAGCTTGAGAATGAAATGAATTTCAAAATGCCTTGATGCCATGTTTAGTAAGTGCTTTTAGCCTATGGAGAAAGATAGTTTACTAGTAAGATATTTGCTCACTAGTAGCAAAAGAAGTTTCAAATAGATGTGCTATGTGAGGTCAAAATGTGAGTGGAATTTGTTTTTTAAATAGCTCAATATAGCACCTTTCTTATTTACCATAATGTAGAATCACTCTTGCATAATTTTTCAGATCTGCTTTCCTAGACTTCCATGATTATTTACCTATTTTTGGAATGATATAATTTGCATCTAAATTTAGTTGTCTATAACACATCTTTTTTTTCAAAAGTGACAAGTATATTATTCATTAATGAATAAATACAATCTCAAAGCATATGTTGACATCAAAACTAAGCATGATGAATAATAGTACAATGCTGTCTCGCAATTTATTCTAAAGGATCTCTGGTGCCATCTACTGAATAGTTTTTTATTTTTTTTTTTATTTTTTTATTTATTTATTTTTTCATTTTTCTGAAGCTGGAAACAGGGAGAGACAGTCAGACAGACTCCCGCATGCGCCCGACCGGGATCCACCCGGCACGCCCACCAGGGGGCGACGCTCTGCCCACCAGGGGGCGATGCTCTGCCCATCCTGGGCGTCGCCATATTGCGACCAGAGCCACTCTAGCGCCTGGGGCGGAGGCCACAGAGCCATCCCCAGCGCCCGGGCCATCTCTGCTCCAATGGAGCCTCGGCTGCGGGAGGGGAAGAGAGAGACAGAGAGGAAAGCGCGGCGGAGGGGTGGAGAAGCAAATGGGCGCTTCTCCTGTGTGCCCTGGCCGGAAATCGAACCCGGGTCCTCCGCACGCTAGGCCGACGCTCTACCGCTGAGCCAACCGGCCAGGGCCTGAATAGTTTTTTAAAGGAAGAAAAGTAAAAAAAAATAATAATAAAGGAACAAAAGTATATGAAATCAAATGAATTCTTCACTTAATCCAATTTTTTGTTTTGTTTTTTAAATTAAAAGTTTATATTTTAGAACATTTTTAGGTTTACAGCAGAAAGTGTGAAGCATTCCCATATACTCACCTGCCCTCCTCATTTTCCTTATTACTAACATCTTCATTGATGTGTTACATTTCTTACAGTTGATGAATCACTGTTGATACATTATTATTATTATTATTAAATGAAGCCTGTACGTTACCTTGGGTTCACTCTGTGTGTTGTACAGTTGTATGAGTTTTGCCAAATTTAATATTTTTATGTATCCATCACTGATGTCATACGTAATAGTTTCAGCACCCTAAAACTTTCCTCTAATCCACCTATTCATCCCTTCACCCCTTGTCCCCAATCTGTATCAGACACTGATATCTTTACTGTCTCCATAGTTTTGCTTTTCTCAGAATGTTATATAGTTGGTACCCTACAGTATGTCGCCTTTTTAGATTCGCTTCTTTCACTTAGCAATATGCATTTAAACTTCCTCTCTTTTTTTGTGTGGCTTGATAGCTTATTTTTATTACTGAATAATATCCCATGCTCTGCATATACCATAGTTTGTTTATCCATTCATCTATTAAAGGACATCTTGGTTGTTTCCAATTTCAGCAATTATAAATATTTACAAGTTTTAATGTGGATATAAGTTTTTATCTCATTTGGGTAAATACCCAGGAGTGCAATCCCTGGATCCTGTGTTAAGACTGTTGAGCTTCATAAGAAACTGCCATATTATCTTCCACTGGGGCTGGACCATTTTGCATTCCCACCAGCAGTGAATGAGAATTTTTAGTGCTCCACATCCTTGTCACCATGTGTCATTGTCAGTGTTTTGGATTTTAGCAATTCTAATAGGTGTAAGGTGGTATCTCATTATTGTTATAATTTGAAATTTCTTAAAACATATGCTATTGAGCATCTTTTCATATACTTATTTGTTATCTGCATATTTTCTTGGGTGAGCTAATCTGTTCAGATCTTATGTACATTTTTTTAACCCATCTGCATTGGATAATTATCTCCCTGTTGGGTTTTAAAAGTTCTTTGTGTAATTTGGACATAAGACTGCTTTATCAGGTTATGTAAATATTTTCTCTCAGTCTGTGGCTTGTCTTTTTATTCTTTTAAGAGTCTTTCACAGACCAGAAATTTATCAGTTTTCATGCAGTCTGTCTTATTATTTTTTTCATGCGTTATGTTTTGTTGTTTTCTAAAAAGTCATTGTCAAACCCAGTGTCACCAAGATTTCCTCTTATGTTATCTCCTAGTGGTTTTAAAGTTGTGATTTACATTTAGGTATATGACCTATTTTGAGTTAATTTTTGTGAAAGTTGTATTATATTGATGATACAGAATGCAGGAAAAATTGTGTGTGTATGTGTGTGTGTGTGTGTGTGTGTAGTGTTTATTAGCTTCTAAAATTTAGAATGACTCTAATAGTAGCAATGACCAACACTTCTGCCTAAATAGCAGTCCCTACCATATGAAGGAAAAATAGGACACTTGAGATATTGGTTGATTCTAACTAAGCCAGGGACAGGAAAAGTAGAAATGAACATGAAATATCTTAAGCCCCCCAAATAAGGAAGTTTTCAAAAACAAGACCTTCTTGAAGGAATTTTCACAAATTATTCCATTGTGCACTAAAATGAATAATGATGGCTCAAATAATAACATATTGAATAACAAGAAATAAACCAGAAAAGGTTAGGGTCAGAAGAGAAGACTTTTTTTTAAAGAACACTATATAAAATAGAGAATGAATAATGGGATTACAAAATTATCATTTTGTAACCACTAGTGTAATAATTGATTCTGGTACGAATTATCAGCTGATGCTAAAACCATTGAGTTTTAAAAGATTGTTCAGCAATAGGATAATCACGTTAAAGAATTACTCCACAGATTACTAATTACAAAGGAGAAAAGGTTACTTTACAGTGGACATATTTGTTGGCTACCCCCTTAAGGCAAGTGATCAACATCACTAATATTGGGACAGACTGAAAGACACAGCAAGGTGGCATATCACCTGTAATACTGTTCTTGTCAGAAAATGACTAACCTAAATCTAAGTCGTGAGGAATCAAACCCAAATTGTGGGACATGCTACAAAATAAATGGCAGGAAAATCAAGAAAAGGCAAGAGAAAAGACCTAGGGTAAGGCCAAGAGCCACTGCCATCGTCATGGTCATTCAGGTGCAGGTTCCCATTGGATTTAGGCAGACGGTAAAGAGACAGTGGAGCCAAAAAATTGTGGGCCATTTCTTTTTTTTTTTTTTTTTTTTTTTTTTTTTTTTTTTTTTTTTTTGGGCCATTTCTTTATTCAAGTCTCGTTACCAGCCGATGAGCAACACACAGGGAAAACACTTCTCTCACTCAGAGCTCACAAAGCTACTGATACATTCTCTGGTTCCACAACCAGGAGAATCCGATTTCTCCTAGAATCAAAGGCCTCACCAGTCCCAAAGCCCCTCACCTCTGGTTCCCTATCTGCACTTAACTCTGCCAACACGGCTTCTTTCTCTGCAAAGCTGGCTTCTCTCTCTTCCCCTGCCATCTTGGCTTCCTCCCCCTATTCCTCCTCCTTCCTCCTCTCACTGCACAGACTGACTTCTCCTTCAGCATTCATTAGCAAAACAATGGCCCCTCCCAAGCAGGAAAGTAATTTTCAGTTTCAAAGATCACATACCTGACGCTGCCCAGCCCCATTTTTCTTTTTTTCTATTTTTTTCTTTCTTTTTTTTTTTTGTATTTCTCTGAAGTTGGAAACGGGGAGGCAGTCAGCATGCCCACCAGGGGGCGATGCTCTGCCCATCTGAGGCGTTGCTCTGCCGCAATCAGAGCCATTCTAGCGCCTGAGGCAGAGGCCACAGAGCCATCCTCAGTGCCTGGGCAAACACTGCTCCAATGGAGCCTTGGCTGTGGGAGGGGAAGAGA
Source organism: Saccopteryx leptura (assembly GCF_036850995.1). Taxonomy (NCBI): domain Eukaryota; kingdom Metazoa; phylum Chordata; class Mammalia; order Chiroptera; family Emballonuridae; genus Saccopteryx; species Saccopteryx leptura. The sequence continues at coordinate 10,964,346 of NC_089507.1, read as the reverse complement.
GAGACAGAGAGGAAGGAGAGGGGGAGGGGTGGAGAAGCAGATGGGCGCTTCTCCTGTGTGCCCTGGCCAGGAATCGAACCCAGGACTCCTGCACGCCAGGCCGACGCTCTACCACTGAGCCAACCGGCCAGGACCCCCAGCCCCATTTTTAACAATAAAAGTGAGTAAACTCAAAAATACAAATTTTACAAACTCATTTGCTCAACACTAGGGACACATGACAATCAAATATATGTGATCCTTGATTGTATCCTGTTATTGGGAAGGGGAAAGCTGTAAAGGACATAATTGGAAAAGTTGGGGACAGTGTTGTTTAACTTTCTTCAAAACCATAATGGAATTGTAGTTATGTATGGTAATGTTGTTCTTATTCAAGTATTTAGGGTTAAAGCTTCATGATACCTGCAACTTACTTTCAAATGCTTCACCTGTAAATAACCCGTGTATGTGTGAGTGTATATGTCGATCAAATGACACAAAATGACAACAGTTAAAACTATACAGATAAACCTGAATAGGTGGTGGTGCAATGGATAGAGCGTCAGACTGGGACTCAGAGGACCCAGGCTTGAAACCCCGAAGTCTCCGGCTTGTGCACAGGCTCACCAGCTTGAGTGTGGGGTCTCTGGCTTCAGCATAGAATTATAGACATGACCCCGTGGTCATTGGCTTGAGCCCAGAGATCTTTGGCTTGAGCAAAGGGTCACTGGCTCAGGCTGTAGCCCCCCCCCCCCCCCCCCCGTCAAGGCACATATGAGAGAGCAATCAATGAACAACTAAGGTGCTGCAACGAAAAATTGATGCTTCTCATCTCTCTCCCTTCCTGTGTGTCTGTCCCTATCTGTCCCTCTCGCTGTCTCTCTTGCTAAAACAAACAAACAAAAAAACTTTGCAGGTAAAATTTTGTACAAGTACATTGTACTCTTTTACTTTTTCTGTACATAGAACTTGTAAAAAATAAAATATTTGGGAAAAAAATGAACCACAAGGGCAAGAACTGTATACCATAAGTTGTTCCATGGAACTTTGCTTTCCTTTTTACCTTTTATTATATCATTATCTGCACTAGTATGATACTTATCATTAAATGATAATCAGTTCTCCATGTTCTATAAAGTGCTATATCAGTGTTAGTTATTGTTACTATAACTGGCTATCAAACATGGAGAGACTGGAAATGGGGGTGGGAAGAAAGAAGATAACAAAAACGCCACCATCCTGGCCTTTCAAATTTTTTGTTAGATTAGCCATTTATTTTGTAGCATGACCCACAATTTGGGTTAGATTGCTATGTTTTCCACATTGAAAGTCTCATAATTGATAATAACCCGGATAATATAAGATTGATTCCAAGAGCAGCTACCTCTCTTTGGTAAATAATAGCATTATATGCTACCTGTCACTGTGGGGGAATATTAAATAAAGCTGTGAATACAAAGAAGTTGGACCCATTGGTCCCCAGTAATTCACATTTTTCCCTTATGCAAATGTACTACAGTATCATCTCAAAGTCGGTACTCTTATTATATAACTCAGTTCCAGGTCCATTTGAGGCGCATTGCATGTAGTTCCTTAAGTACAATACTTCCCTTACAGTTTCTGATGGTGAACAGGCATTGGAAAAAACCACTGTAAACAGTCCTGTTCAAAATGGAGGAAATTGGGTGCTTACAGGGGTCACTGTTTCATGGCAGTTCTGAAATCCACCTGATATATGTTGGAAGTTTTTTTTAATTATTATTATTTTTATTATAATAATAAAAAACCTTATCTTAAGGCCTGGGAATAATTCCTTTTGGCTCTTGGATCTGCCCTCTGGACAATAGGTTCTGCTCTCAGTTATCCTTTCTTCCTACTTTTCTTTTATCGGAGATATATTACGCATGCTATAAAATACAATTTTTTAAATTATACAATTCAGTAGTTTTTTGTATACTCATTTATAAGTTTGTAACCATCACCACTGTCTGGTTCTAGAGCATTTTTATCCCCCTAAAAGAGAAGAGAAGCACCCGGTCACGCCCTCCCCAGGCTCGGGCAACCACCAATCTATTTTCTGTCTCTGCAGATTGGCCTATTTTAGACATTTCACATAAATGGAACCATGCAGTGTGCAGCCTTTATTTAGCATAATGTTGTGAGGTTTATCCTTGTTGAAGCATACACCAGTTCTTCATTCTTTTTTATGCTTGAATAATACTCTGTTGTACAAATAGACCACCTTTTGTTTATACATTAACCATCTGATACTCGTTTGAGTTGCTTCCACTTTTTGGCTATTGCCAATAATTCTACGATGAATATTCATGTACACATTTCTGTTTGTACATATATTTTTAGGTTTTTGGGGTATATACACAGGAATGGAATTTGCTGGATCTTATAGTAATTCTGTGTTTACTTATTTTTTAAAGGACTGCCAATGTGTTTTCTAAAATGGCTACAGTAGTTTACATTCTCACCAGCAGTGTATAAGGGTTCAAACTTCTGCACATTCTCACTAGCACTTATTATCTACATTTCTTATTATAATGTTCCTTCTGGATGTGAAATGACATCTTATTGCAGTTTTGATTTTTGTGTTTCTAATGAGTAATGATGTTAAGCATCTTGTCATGTGCTTATTGGCCATTAGTGATATCTTTGGAGAAATGTCTACTCAAATCATTTGCCATTTTTTAAATCAGGTATTTGTCTTTTTATTGTTGAATGGTAAGAATTCTTTTCATGCTGTGGACCCTAGACCCTTACCAGACATATGATTTCTAACTATTTACTCCCATTGTGGGGACTCTTTTCACTGTTGCGTAGTATCCTTTGAAGCACAGTGTTTTGGATCAAGTCCCGTATACCTAGTTTTTCTCTGTTTGTGCGTTCTTTCTAAGATGTTTATATATGCTTTCTTTCTAAGATGTTTATAGTTTTAAGATGTTTATATATTTAGGTCTTTGATCCATTTTGAGTTAATTTAATTATTGTATGAGGTCTGAAGTAGAGGTCCTACTTCATTATTTTGCATGTAAATATCCAGTTGCTTCATTTTTTTAAAAGATTGTTTTTTCCCATCTTGAATTTTCTTGCTACTCTCATCAAATAAATTGACTATAGGTATAAGGCTTTCTTTTGGGATTCAGTTCTGCTCCATTGATTATACACCTCTCCATACACCAATAACCCAGTGTTGATTAATGTACTTGATTAACCACATGCTTATTAGCACATAATTAATTTCCTAGTTCTTATTTTTCAAGATTTTTTTTTTTTTTTTTGGCTATTCTGGATTTCTTGCATTTCCATATGAATTTTAGGATTAGATTGACAATTTCTACAAAAATGCCATCTGGGATTTTAATAAGAATTTTTGTTGAAGCTATTGATCAATTTAGAGACTTACCATCTGGGATCATGTTACCTTGCTGAAATTAATTATTAGCTCTAAAGTTTTTGAGGTTTTTTTTTTTATAGATTTCTTAGAAATTTTTGTATACAGGATTGTTATCTACAAAGAGAGTTTTGCTTCTACTTTCCAATTCAAATGCCTTTTATTTATTTTTTTGTGTCTAATTGCCCTGGCTAGAACCTTCAGTACATGTTAAATAGAAGTGGTGAAAGGATGTATTATTGTCTTGTTCCTAATCTTAGAGAGAAAGGTTTGATCTTTCACCATTAAGAATGGTGGAAAAGTCTGTAGATTTATCTCTTTTTTTATTTTTCTTCAGCAAAAAGCAGGGAAGCAGAGAGACAGACTCCCATGTGTGCCTCAACTGGGATCCACCTGGCAAGCCCCCTACAGGGCAATACTCGGCCTATCTGGGGCTGTTGCTTCATTGCTCAGCAGCCAAGCTATTTTAGCACCTGAGGTGAGACCATGTAGCCATCCTCAGTGCCCAGGGTCAACTTGCTCCAACTGAGCCATGGCTGCAGAAGCTGAAGAGAGAGAAGAGAGAGAGAAGGGAGAGGTGGAGGGGTGGAGAAGTAGATGGTTGCTTCTCCTGTATGCCCTGACTACGAATCGAGCCCAGGAGGGCTGTACACTGGGCGGACGCTCTACCCCTCAACCAGCCGCCAGGGTCTGGATTTTTCATAGCTGTCCTTCTTAAATTGAGGTGGTTTCCTTTTATCAAGCTTATTCAGTGTTTTATTGAATTTTATCAAGTGCTTTTCTACATCTCTGAAGAATATTATGTGGCCTTTGTTCTGTATTACTATGCTTTATTACACTGATTGGTGTTTATCTGTTGAACTAACCTTGTATTCTTGGGATTAATCCCATTTGGTTTTAGTGTATTATCCTTTTTATATTTTGCTGGATTCTGTTCGGTAGTATTTTGTTTACAGTTTTTGTGCCTATTCATATGGATATTTTTAATTTGATTGGGTAGTATTCTTTTCATGTTATTTTATTTTTGGTCTGGTTTTAATATCAGGCTACTTACTGCCCTCATAGAATGAGTTGGGAGGTGTGTCTAAGAGTTTGTGAAGGATTGGTGTTAGTTCTTCTTTAAATGTCTAATAGTATTCCCAAGAAAATCTGTCCCTTGGCTTTTCTTTGTAGCAAGTTTTTGGTTATTGATTCAATCTCTTTATTTGCTATAGGTCTATTCAGATTTTCTATTACTTCTTGAGTCAGTTTGGTAATTTATATCTTTCTAGGAATTAGACCATTTCATCTAGGAGATCTAATTAGTTGATGTGTATTTTTTATGGTATTTCCTCATTATCTTTTATGTTTCTTTAATGGTAATGGTGATGTCTTTTACTTCATTCCTGCTTTTAGCAACTTAAATCATTTCTAGTTTTGTTCTTGGTCAGTCTAGCTAAAGATCTGTAAATATTTTGATCTTTTCAAAGAACCAGTTTTTTGGTTTAATTATCTCAGTTTTTGTATTCTTTATTTTTTTTGTTCTAACCTTTTATTTCTTTATGCTTGCTTTAGTTTTTGGTTCATTTACGTTGGAAGCTTAGGTTATTGGCTCATTAATTTGAAAAAAAATTTAACTATGTCTGTTTACAGCTATAAATTGCCTTCTAAGCACTGCTTTCTCTGTAGCTAATACATACCTTCTGGTATGTTGTGTTTTCCTGTTCATTCAACTTTGTATATTCTAATAACCTTGTGAACCCTACCTTTTACCTATTATATATTTAGGAATATTTTTCTTTATTTGTTAATTTCCCAAATTATATTTTGTTACTGATTTTTTTTTATTTATTTGATATTGGAAAACATACATTGTACTTTTTAATCAATATTTTAAATTGAGACTTGTTTTGTGATGTAACACAACATTCTTAGAGAATTTTTTTGTGTGTGACAGAGACAGAGGGACAGATAGGAACAGACAGACAGGAAGGGATAGAGATGGGAAGCATCAGTTTTTCATTGTGGCTTCTTAGCTGTTCATTGATTGCTTTTTCATATGTGCCTTGACGCGAGGGGTGCGGGGGCTACAGCAGAGCCAGTGACCCCTTGCTCAAGCCAGCAACCTTGAGCTCAAGCCAGCAAACTTGGCCTTCAAGCCAGTGACCTTTGGGCTCAAACCAGTGACCATGGGGTCACGTCTATGATCCCATGCTCAAGCCAGTGACTGACCCCTCGCTCAAGCTGGTGAGCCTCCACTCAATCTGGCAACCTCGAGGTTTTGAACCTGGGTCCTCTGAGTTCCAGTCCAATGCTCTATCCACTGTGCCACTGCCTAGTCAGTCTGTCTTAGAGAATTTTTATGTGCACTTGACAAAAATATGTATTCTATTTTTGGGGGGTAGTGTTGTATATATGCCTGTTAGGTATAGTTGGTTTATATCTTGTACTTGTTGGTCTTTTTTCCAGTTTTTTATCCGTTACTGAAAGTGGTTTATTGAAGTCTCCAACTATTACTATTGAACATTCTATTTCTTCTTTTAATTCTGTTAGTTTTTTCTTTATGTATTTTGGCTTGCACCTTTATCATTCTAAAATGACTTCTGTTTCTAATGACAGTTTGTCTTAGAATAGATTTTGTCTGGACCACCCCAGCTTTCTTTGGGTTATTATTTATATCGTATATCTTTTTTCATCTTTTTTTTTTAACATAAGTGTGTCTTTTAATTTAAAGTATCTCTATTAACAGCATATAGTTAGATTATTCTTTTAATTCATTTTACCAATCTCTCCATTTGCATTTAAAGTAACTACTGGTAAGGTAGGATTTTCATCTGTCATTTTACTATTTGTTTTGAATGTGTTTTACTTTGTTTTTTCTCTCTCCATTATTACCTTCTTTTGTGTTAAATAAAAACTTCTACTGTACCATTTATTTTTTTCTTTCTTTCACTATGTATTTTTTCAGTTACTTTCTTAGTGGTTGCCCTGGTGATTATAATAAGCATCTTAATAAACAGCAGTCTAGTTCAGCTTGCTACCTACTTCGTTTCAGTTTACAAAAGCCTTGAATTTTGCGTGTGTCCATTCCATCTCTCCCCTTTTATGCTGCACTGGCCTTTGAGTTCCATCTTTAGACATTGTCCACCAGACAAACTCAGAATCTGTGCTTCGTGCAGTTATTGTCTAAATTTGAAAGAGGGGAAACATTATAAACAAAAAACACATTTATAATTTACAAATACATTTATACTGTATTTTACCTATGTAGTTACTGTACTAATGTACTGTACTGTTATGTCTTTGTATGGATTTGCTTTACTGACTAGTGTCCCTTCATTAGATCAGGTCTGCTAGCAAAAAAAAAAAAAAAGTTTTTATTTGAGAATATCTAAATTTCTCCGTTTTTAAAAATAGAGGGTACTTTTGCTGAATATAGAATTCTAGTTGACATTCTTTTTCTTTCAATTCTTTGAATAGGTCATACCACTGATTTTGGCCTTCGTGAAGTCTGATGTGATATTGGCTGGTACTCTCACTGAGGGCCCCTTGTTTGTGATGACTTGATCTTTTCTTCTTTCTTTAAAGACTGACTCTTTGCCTTTGGTTTTTGGTTAATTGATTAGAATGCATCTAAATGTGTCCAGATGCATCCAAATGTGACTTCTCTTTTATTCTACTTGGGAGTTTGTTGGTCTTCTTGGATATGTTGATAAATGTTGTTCATAAAAACTTGGTGCATTGTCAGCCTCAGTTTTTCTAATATTTCTTTGTGCCTCTTTCCTTTCCTTTTGGGATCACCATTTGTGTGTGCTGGTACAATTGATGGCATCCCACAGGCCTCTGAGCTTCTATTCAGTTTTCTTTATTTTTTGAAAGAGAATTTAGCTATTATCTTCCTTTTTTTTTTAATTATTTAAGTGAGAGGAGGGGAGATAGACAGACTCCCATACGTGCCTCGACCGGGACCCACCTGGCAACGCTACTCTGGGACTGATGCTCTGCCCATCTGAGGCCATGCTTGTATCCGAGCTATTTTTAGTGCAGAGGCTCCAAAGAGCCATCCTCAGCACCTGGATCTAACACTCAAATCTGTTGAGCCATGGCTGCGGGAGGAGAAGAGAGAGAGAGAGAGAGAGAGAGAGAGACAAGGACGGGGAGGGATGGAGAAGCAGATGGCCTCTTCTCTGTGCCCTGACTGGAGATTGAACCCAGGATATCCGCATGCTGAGCCAACCAGCCAGGGCCTATCTTTATTTCTTTTTCCTTCTTTTCCTCATTTCCTTCTTTCTTCCTTGTTTTCCCTTTCTACCTGCCTACCTGCCTTCCTTTCTTCCCTTTCTCTATTCCCTTCTTCCCCTTTCCTTTCTTTTTTCCTGTCTCCCCTGACACTGGGTAAACTCAGTTGACCTACTTCCAAGTTCCCTGATTCTTTTTTACTGCCAGCTGAAATCTGGTTGTTACCCATCCAGTGAATTTTGCATTTCAGTTAGTGTGCTTTTCAACCCCAGAATTTCTATGTGGTTCTTTTTAAAAACTTCTGTTTATTTATGTTTTTATTTAGTGAGATGCTTTTCTTTATTTCTTTATCCATGGTTTTCTTTAGTTCCTTGAAATGTATTTGAAATGGCTAATTTAAACGTTTTGTCTAGAAAGTCCAGTATCTCCGCTTCCTCAGAGAATTTTCTACTGCTTTTTTCTTCCTGTTATAGGCTATACTTTGTTTCTTTGCATATCTCATAATGTTTCCCTTAAAAAAAAAAAACTGGGTATTTTAAATAATACAATGTAACAGCTATGGAAATCCAGTTATCCCCCACTTCCAGATTTGTTATTGCTCTGAGTTACTGTTTGTTTAATGACTTTTTTGAACTAATTTTGTGAAGTCATTTTCTTTATATTGTGTGGCCACTGACATTTCTTGCTTAATGGTCAACTAATGATTGAACAGAGATTTTCTTAAATCTGTGGGACCATACTGTTCTCAGTCTTTGCCTAGCAGTGTATCTAGATGTACTGAAGAAGGAGGGCTGCCTCAGACCTGGGATGGGAGGATGAGAATAGGGCCATTTGAAATGCTATATAGCTTATTGTTTTCATAGAGATTTAGCCAATGTTCTTGAATAGACAACTTTTAAAAATATTTTGGTTATTTTCAGAGTTTTTAGTTTAGTGGAGTGAACTTCCTCCCAAAAGAAAATTAAAAGGAAAATAAAAATTTCACACGAGACCCGTGAAATTATTGAGGTCACATCTAAAGAAAACTATCAGTTTTCTCAAGCATTTCTCCTGGTTGTTCCCCTGATTTGGTCTTTGCTCAACCTTTCTTAACTTTAGCCTCATTTCTTGTCTGTACTGACTGAAAAATTTCAAAACAATCAAGACCTGGTTTCTTTTTATTTAATCATCCTTTCTTTAGTATGTCTCTCTCTTCTTACATTTTACTATAATGAGAAAGAGGAAACCAAAAGACGTGTCAGCACTTTGCTGAAAAATTTCCCTAGATAGATTACACAACTCACTTGGCACATTTTTATTTTCCAAGTTACTGCAAACAAGTGTTGTCTTTCTGCCGCTACATAATAAGTATATTCTTTCCTTCACTTTCCAATAACTGCATCGCTTTCCTACAAGCCTTCACCCTTGAGCTCTGTCAAAGAGCAGGAGGTGTCTAGTAACAACTCCTTTAAGGTACTTCAGGCTTATGTTAGTACTCTCCCCGAAGCCCGCTGTCTGGTTTTAAAGCCACACCTACACTGTAGGTTTTAATTACAACAGCATCCTACTAATATAATCCAAAATCTGTGTCATTTATTTATTACTCTTTGACATATTATCTCTAAAATTTAGCAGTTTAAAACAAGAAACATTTATCATTTCACATGTTCTCTGAGCCAGAACTCTGCGAGTGGCCCAGCTGGATGTTGCTGGCTCAGTTTTTCACTTGAGAGCGGTCCAGGGGTCAGGTAGGGTTGCCGTCTGGGGTTTGATTGATCTGCAGTGTATCTTCTTCCAGTTTCACTCATTTGGCTGTTTGCGTGAGACCTCAGTTCATCTCCATATGAGCCTCACCATAGGGCTGCTCACAGTATGGCTTCTTCCAGAGTAAGTAGAGGGGGGGGGGGGGAGAGAGAGAGAGAGAGGGAGGGAGAGAGAGAGATGCAAGGATGGAGTGTTGATGGGGGTGTGGAAGAGGCAGCGGGCACCGACCTTCAGGAGTTGTGAGATAGCAACCAGTGCGTTTATAACAGAGTACCAGAGGGAGTACATAGCTGCAGTGTGCTATCAATCACACGTGTCACCCTGATGCAGTGTGGAGGGGACTGGACAGCAGTATGAAACCAGGAGGTGACAATCACCGAGGGCCCTCTGGACACTGGCCACCACGAAAAGCATGTTAAACTTTTGAATTAGTAAAATTTGAAAAATGAAAAGATAGTGTAAAAATAAGTTTCTTCTGTCTTCTGGAGGGCAGTAGACACCATTTCCACGTGGCAACATTCTTCTAGCCAAACATTTATTATTTGCCTGACCTTTGAAAACAACTAGAGTTTATAATCCCTGGCCTAGATCTGTAAGGAACTCATTTGCTTTTGTAGCTGTGACAGCTTGTACATGTAATTTAGAAGACTCATGAGCTAAGTAGCAGCTGAACAGCATTTTTATTGTCTCTTTTTTATATTTTATATTTTCATTTGTTTTTTACCAAGCCCTTTGACACATATTTATTCCCAATATAAAGAGACAAAAACTGAGTAGGTGAATAGTTAGAGTAGCACTGTCTGCTTTATACTTGGCTCTACATTAAACCCTAAAGGGTAGCCCTAATGATGCTATGAGTCTGATCATGTGTTTGTTCTTTCCGGAAATTTTAATCATTTTGAATTTATAAAGTGACATTAGTCAATAAATGACAGGACAGTTAACCAAAGTACCTAGAAGTTCACTCAGTGTCTCCTTTCACACATAATGTGAAACAAAGTTAGGTTTGGAGAAAGGTGGCATGTTCACAGAAACCTTCCAAGATTCCTGGAGGTAAGAATGAAGAACTGGTGTAAACTGGGACTCGTCGTGTGTGACATGGAGGTCTCCTGTGCTTGTAGACCACTTCCGTTAGGTCACTAGTGCTAATGTATCTATTCTAAACCAAAAGTATCACATGGGCTTCAGTATTGTGTCCTTTTTATTTTCCCAGTTAATAATTTTATATTTGTCTTTATTTGACATTTTGTGACTTAAATAACATACAGTTGCTCAGTTTGCATCTTTATGTTTCTCTTGTGATTTCCACTATAACTTAAGAGCTAACATTTATCACACTGTTAAAATGTCAAGTATTTTATCTGCAGTATCATACATCCAGAAAATATGCTCTGAGCAAGCCCAGTTAGGATTTTCCAGGTTCTGTTGTTTCCATTTTTATGAGCAGAGAAACTGAAACGTGGAGGGGATACGCAACTAGACTAAGTCCATAAGTATGACCAAGATTCCAGTGTGTAAGCTAAGTCTTTTTTATTTTCTAGTACTCCAAAACCATTGCTTCTCTTCCTTACTGAATTTGAAGAATAAATGTAAAGGCCAAAATGTTACTTTTTTTAATAGGCCTATAGTCCTTTTTTCATATGTTTCTTCAGAGTTTAAAATTCTTTATTTTAAAAGAGGTAATAGAAAGGAGATGTGTATTATATAACATCTCCAACTGGTTTAAAATAGCATCCTGTGACCAAATCTGTTGATATTTCTGCAGGGACCATAAATAAATTCATGTCATCTTAGGTCACATTTTGCTACCAAATGTGGTGGTGGTCATAGTGGGTGTTTGTTGCCTCTTCTGTCCTCCAAATGTGTGTTTTCCAACCTTCTTGCGTTTTAGAATCAGGTATCTACTGTGTAACGATAAATGCTAGTTGAAAGACTTGCCTTCAGAGGTCTTAGACATGTTTTTTCAGCTAACACTGAACTCCCAAACTAAAGAAACTTAACCCTTCAGTCTCAGACAGCCCTGGATCAGTGCAGACCTGTTCGTATAACACTGATCTGCCTGAGTAAGAGTTGAGGTATTTAAGGAGCAAAGAACTAGTATTTCAAGAGTAGGACCACTTCTAAGAGGAAGTAGTATAGTTACTTATTTTTCCCAATTTACCAGCCATTCTGTGTCTAAAGGAGCAGAGTGAATAAAAGCATTGGTTGAGATCCGACGACTATGTGAAGTTACCACCGGCCTCCCTCCCCAGTCCCAAGACTCGTTATCACTGTTCTATACTGTGTTTATAACTGGTCTGGCCTTACCCCACTCATCTCACTATAAAATCATTTAACTGTCCAACTTTACAAGTTTCAAATAGAATTGTATATTGCTGCTGACCTTCATTATATTGGTAGCTAATCAGTGTCTTTGGGGATCAAGAATTAAGAACCTTAATGATATTGCCATTTTCTAGAGGAAGCTTAGTAGATGCTTGCTAAAACATTTAGGAATAAAATGTCATAATTCTACAATTTACTTTTAATCATCCTGCAAACCAAAAAAAGTTAAAACTAACATTGCAGAACACTAACAATTTTTGAATCTTGGTTGAGGCTGTCTGTGTGATTGTACTCTTCTTTATTTTATTTTTTCTGATTAAAATTTCTCAGTGTAAAAAGTTGAGGAAATAAAAAATCCTTCATGATGACATTCAAGCTGTATATGAAATGTGCATTTGACAGACTTGAAGAATGTAGTGGTAATTCACAATTATGAGAGTTTAGATGTTTTCTTTAATGGTTAATACATGTACTTAGTATATTTAGTTAAAAATGGCTTGATTACATATACAACTTATGTTCACATAATAAATGTTTTAATATCTAGTAGAATACATTTAAATTAAAGTTCTAAAAATAAGACATAGACCTGAACTTTTTATATCTTATTCTTTTATCTGTATTTTAGTTTGTGACCAAAAATCTTTATTTCTAAGAAATGATTAAATATGCCAAGTTTGGGATTGATATAGTATCATAATACTAATTAAACCTACAAGGTTTCTTACTAAGTCCTAGAAACCACCGTCAATTACAACTGACGCCAAAAAGACTTCTGAAATCATTAATTTGTAATTAAAATAAGTTTAAACATTGGTATTTTGTATTTCATTTTTTAATGCTCATTATATTTATTTCTTCTCTAGATCTTCCTCAGAACTGTGATCCTAACATTCCCCTAGTTGCTCAGGAATTAATGAAAAAGATGATACGTCAGTTTGCAATTGAGTATATTTCAAAAAGTGGTAAAATTCAAGAGAATAGAAATGGTTCAGTGGGACCAAGTTTAATATGTAAAAGTATCCAAATGAATCCAGCAGAAAACTCCGTTCAGGAAGAGCAGGAAGGCCCCTTAGACCTCACTGTGAATCGAATGCAAGAACAAAACACTCAGCAAGGTAAGACTGTGTGTTTGTGTAATGTATAGTTTTATGTTTTACTGATCTTAAATATGTGTAACCTTATATTCGCAGAGAAATTTTAGAAGTAACATGATTTATAGTTAGCCTAGTAATATGGACAGTGAGAAGTGCTAAACTAGAACGTTTGTATTGCATTTGACTTTCGTTTATAGAAGAAATTTGAGTTGCTCTCAATCTCTTTTTCACAATAAGAGAATCTTAACAAGCAAATTAAAAGAAAAGTATAAAATTAAGAGATGTATATAATAACAAGTTATTTTTTAAATGTATAACTGAAAACATTGATTAAACACTTTGTTCAATTTTTACACTTAGATGAAAAATAAAAATAGATGATTTTTCTTTAATTGTTGATGTAACTGGGGAAAAAGAAAAGTTAATGTATGTGACAAATATAATCATGTAATTAACTATGTAGAGACTCATTTTTCATAAGAGCTTGAATGCTGAGGGGTATGTTGGACTTATCTGGTAGTTAATTAAGGAAGAGCCATAATTCACACAGGGAAAGAAGGAAAGGTCTTTAAAGTGCCGGTGGAAGATGCCAAATCAGTGTTTGACTCGAGAAGATAGAACAAGTAGCTTTTGTTAACACAAGTTAGAGATATTATTGTCAGTCCTTACAGCTGGAAAAATATCAGCGTTAAATTTGATCTCTGAAGGCAGTATGGTGTTTGGGGCTCTAGAGAAAATTTTGTACAATAAGTCTAAGGGAAATGGTATTTTCAGTGTATAAGATAGATTAAAATTGACAGTGAGCTGAAGTATGGAAATTATTTTCTTTAATTTTGTATGAGTGTTTGTAGAACAATAAGAGATATTCGGATATATGACAGAAAAAATGTCAAAGATGAGTATAGTATAAAGCTTAAGGAAAAATATATCAGTACATAAAGTTTGGAAAGTAGAAAGCATCGGATTTAAACAATTCTCGTGTGCGTTTTCCTTTTCCGTGTTTCACATCCTCTTGTATCTTTTCTCCTTTGTGGAAGGCGGTTCAGTGTCCTAAAGAAGTAACCTGTAGGTTTTGGTATAAGACTTGTGGTTGAAATCTCAGCTCTGATCCTTACATTCCTTGAATAACCAACTTTATCTGTTGGAACTGTCATTTCCTCATTATTTAATTTCCTCAGATATTGTTATTTGGCAAGAATAATAAACTCATTGGAACAGTGTGAAGTTAAATATAAAGATACTTACTCATAAAATATACCCAAACACTAGTCTCTGTATTTTCTACCTCCTGCTCCTTACACCACAGAAGAGAAACCTTAGGAGCAGCATGATAGTGACCTGTGAATTTTGTACGGCTGTTACACTAAAGTAAAACAACTTTTTCTGAATGGCCCAGTGAGAATTAGGACCGCCAGCTAGCAGTTGGAGAGAAACAGATTTCGGGTTCATAAAAGAAAGAATCTTCTGAGGATCAGATGGGTCTTCAACTGGAAAGGGGGAAATGATTCCCTGGGGCCGTATCATTAATTAGGGGTATTCAGAAGCGTTCAGTGAGTGACAGGACAGATGAAATTGAAAAGTTAAATTTTAATTCTGACGTTTTTGATTCTGTGAACTTAAGTGGTAAGGCAGACCCAAGTATATAAATGTAGAAAACAAGTAATGTAAGTTCTTTCAATTATTGTGATATCCTAAGGAAAGTGCACAAATATGTGTGTGGACATCCTGAGTTTGAAAAGAGTAGTGATAATGGATATCAGTCTATACTTTAGTCTTCTTGGTGATTTTAAGTTGGGGAGATGACGTTATCATATGTGACTTCAGTGTTCTTCATTCAGGATAGGAATCGTTCAGTCTAGTGTGGCTTGTAATGTAGAGGACAAAAGAGAAAATGATATTAGATGAGGCTAAAAAAATAGGTAGGGACCAGATTATGAGAAAGCCATGTAGGATATATTGAAGATTTTGACTTTTCTTAGGGCCACAGAAAGCTGCTCAATTGCTTTAAGCACAAAGTAATAAAATCGGATTTTCTTTTATAAAACCATACTTCTGTGATACAGGTTGGTAGGCTTTAACATTGCCTACTTGCATACCAAAATTTATGTATAAAAAATTGAGCACATACACTTTGATGCATTTGTGTGTACACATATATGTATGTAATTATAAATACTAATACCTTATATATATATACTCATCTTTCTATAAATTAAAATTTTTAAGGTTGAAATAAAGATGTTATTAACAGTTATAAATATCTTACTAATCATGATCACCCTTGGTATCTTAATATACAATAGACTTTGTGAAAGTCATTAGTAATAATAACAGGTATAAATCTATAGTTCACATGGTTTTCTTAAGAATTTTTTTAAAATTTGCCCAAATTTCACTGTTTTTACCTTAGAATATAATCAGTAAAGTGCTCATACTGGAAGCAGTGTTAGTTCTGCCTTCGTTTGTTATTTGCTGCTGCTTACATTTTTCATGTTATTCTCAATGATTTCTTAACAGTGCTCATTGAAGTCAGTTGTTCACTTTGTGGGTTACCCCTTTATTGAAATTAGATAATATGATCCATAAACCAATAAATCATTCAATAACAAATAATGTGAATAATTTATGGATAATCTAACCTATAAATCTTTAGAATTATCAACTCCAAATAGTTTTATGGGGTACTTTATATAACCTTGAAGCAACAGATAATTTCAATCATTCACAGACTATTTTAAAGAATAGGAAACAAATATTGGTATAATCCTTACACCAAAACCAGACAGAGATAGCAAAAGAAAGGAAAGTTGCAAACCAGTCTTACAAACATAAGTGTAAAAGTCTTAAATAAATATTAGCAAATTGAATACTGTGAAGTATGTAAATGTCATAAATAATGACTAGGGAGGCATGGATGATTCTGCATTTGAAAAACCTTTGTGATTTTCCACATTACCAAAAAAAATACATATGTATCATTTTCTAGATACAGAAAAAAATCTACAAAAGCTAGCACATTTGTAATAAAAAATGCTTATCAAATGAAGAATATATAACCACTTTCACTACCAGAAACATCATAATCAAATGATTTAAAGTAATGGAGAAGCAAAAAATGCACACTAACTCCAATTTTTAACATTTTATGAAAGGTCCTGACTTATATAACCAGATGAGAAAAATAGAAATACAAAAATAAGCAATATTAAGCAATAGGTTATAAGAAAAGAATGAGCAAAATTTTATTTGCTTGTATGCAATATAATTATGCATGTAGAAAATATGAGAGAATATTTAGGTAAACTTTTAGAACTGATGAGAAAGTCCAGAAAAGATACTACTTATAAGATCAATATATATTTCTACATATCAGCAACCACCCAATTAAAAAATTCATTTTTAAAAAACTTATCTATATTAGCAACAAAAGCAGGGAAAACATTAAAACGCCTTAAGAATGAAACTAATAAACTATCTAAGACCTTATGGAGAACATTATAAAACTTGACTGAAGGGCATAAAAGAAGACTTCCAAAATGAATGGTTATATTTTAAATGAATGAGAAGACTAAAAGATGACAGTTCATTTTTAATATACCTACAAATTCAGTGTCATTTCTGTCAAAATACTGATAGGGTTTATTGTGAAAAATGACTTACAAAGACTAAAATTTATGAGTAATACTTAAAGTGCCAAGAATAAGTCAAGCGGGTTAAGTGATTTACTCTAAAACATATCAAGACTTATTTAGTGCAGTATTTAGAATAGGGTGCTATTGGCCATATAAATTAGTAGTAGAACAGATTAGAAAGTCTAGAATCTCTCCAAACATTAATGGAATCTTGATATGAGACAGAGATGTCATTATAAATTAGGGAAGGGTAGCCTGTTCAAGAAATGGTTTGATTGATTATCCACATGGAACAACAAAAAACAAAAAATAGATGGGTCCCTGCCTCACATCACTCACTAAAGTAATTCCAGTTGGATTAAAGGGCTAAATTTGAAAAGAAAACTAAAAGTTAGAAAAGATTTGGGATGATATCTTTAATGAACTCAAAATAAGGAAGAATTTTTTAAGATGCAAAATTACCAGTCTAAACAGCAGTTTTGTATATCTGACCACACTGAAATGTCAAACTCAAGTGTTATATAAGGATGAAAGTATAGTGAAAATTCAAGGCTCAAATTGGGAGATAATGTCTACCACTGCCATCACTGGCACCGTTCACCTAATAAAACTGCAGCCAAGGAGGAAAACACAACTCCACAGAAAAACAGGCAAAACGAGTTCTCAGAACATAACAGATGAATCAAATAACCAAGGAAAAATATACTTTAAAATCATCATACCTTGTCTCCATCCCAGCATATGGTTATTTTATTCTGTAATATAAGAGACGGTAATTCAACTTCTGAATAAAAATACTGCAAAATTTTTTGTTTGACCGCTCTGACAGTTAAGCTCATATTTCTGAATTATCAACTCTTTATATTTTTACCATCTGCAACAATATTTTCCTTTATAGTACTGTAAATATTCGTAGAAATTATTAATCTCAAAGTTTTCTTTTTTTCATGTTAACCTTCAGGGTATTTTTTCCCCATCTACAACAATTTGAGAAATTTTTTAAAATTTTTGTTTTTTACTTATTAGTGCTGTAAATATTTGTTGAAACTATTGTGTCTCTCTAAATCTTCCATACAAATCTTTTTAGTTTCTTTAATTCTTCCTAAGTCAGTTTCCATACTTCCCATTTTCTTTGCCCTGTCTTTCACAGGCTCTAAACTGACTTAGAATACAAGGTGTGGTAAAAGTAGGTTCACAATTGTTCATATGGCAAATAAGACAATAATTAATACATAATCATACAAGAATAAACTCTGTTTTGTGTACACACAACTGTAAGCCTCCTTTTGCCCCACCCTGTATAGTTGCCTTGAAGGAAACCTTTTCCTTTGCCTCTCACTCCATTGTCCTTTCTGACAAGGTGTGATAATATTAGAGCTATTTCTTTTTGTACCTGCACTTCTGCAGATCTGTATAAACACTCTGCGAACCTGGGAGGAACTAAGCACTGTTCGTACAAATGACTCTTTTCTGTCCTGGCACACTAAGTGAGAAAGCGGGTTGAAAGCCTATTGGTAAATCAAACAATTCTTTTAATTTCAATTTTAATCCAGGACCCAACTAAAAACTCCTAAATTCCAAAGCAGGAAGAAATTTGCAACTTATGGACCTTTATTATCATGTCAACTGAAGAATTGATCAGTCCTGTACCTAACAAGATCAAATGTGAGCAGCTCTTCATTGGCCTTGTTGGGATTGTCTTTTACTGCGAGGCCCAGCACATGTACTGGGAGAACTTCATTATAGTAAACTTCTCCCTGCATTGGAATTGTCTCCACGCTTACCTCACACATAACTTACCCGTGAGAGCAGGAACCCATCTGTTCACTAGTATCCTCAGTGTATATATGATATATGACATACTGGATTCATTGGATTTAAAATCTTTACTATTGTCAAATGCCACTGACAACTCAAAATGAGATTTAATCCTTGGATTTCTTATTTTTAGCATTGAAAATTTTTATTTTAAACATTTTGGTTGGGCCTGACCAGGCAGTGGCACAGTGGATAGAATGTTGGACTGGGATGTGGAAGACCCAGATTCGAGACCCCGAGGTCACCAACTTGAGCGCGGGTTCATCTGGTTTGAGCAAAGCTCACCAGCTTGGACCCAAGGTCGCTGACTCGAGCAAGGGGTTACTCAGTCTGCTGAAGGCCCGCGGTCAAGGCACATATGAGAAAGCAGTCAATGAACAACTAAGGTGTCACAACGAAAAACTGATGATTGATGCTTCTCATCTCTCTCAGTTCCTGTCTGTCCGTCCCTGTCTATCCCTCTCTGATTCTCTCTCTGTAAAAAAACAAACAAAAAAAACCATTTTGGTTGGAAAATGCCCTGAAATACAGCATTGTTACACTTTGTTAAACAACATATGGAACAGTAAGCAACATAGATTGTTGCACTGCTTTGTAATGACTTGACTTTTTAAGAATTATTTTCCTTAATCTAATTGTAACAGATAAGTAAAAAAAGAAATTTTAAGAATTATTACTTCACACTGCTATCGCTATAACATGCCAGTTATTTGCTAAGCACAAAGGAAATAATAGAGAAGAAGATCGAAAATGTTTCTGCCCTCATGGGACTTATATTCTACAGGAGTAAACAAAGAAAAGATAAATCAATAAAAATTTTACAAAATATAAGGTCTATAATGGAACTAAAACAATAACAATGGCAGGCAGGAAGATGTTACTATGTTGGAATAAATGATCAGGTAAAGCCTCTGAGGTGATTTGCCCAGTCTACAACCAGTACATGGAAACAATTTGTGTTTATTATTAGGAACATATTCAAATATACAGAAAGATACAGCATAATAATGTTTCCTGTCACCCAGAACTGTCACATCCTTTCATTTATTCTTAGAACTAACTAAAATAGTTTTGTATGCTTTAAATTTTTATGTAAATGTATATTAAGTATTATTGATTTAGTTCTGCTGCTTGCTTTTCCTGCTCATCAGATTAGCAAAAATTAAAAATCTCAACAGAACAAGATATTGTCAAGGATGTAAGGGAATATGGTAATATCGACTAAATTTCAGAGGCATATACCCTGCTGTCTGCCACTTCCACTTCTAGATGTACATCTTAGAAAAATTCTTTCTTTCTTTATTTTTTTTAAGTGAGAGTAGGGGAGATAATAGAGACAGACTCCCACGTGCACCCCGACCGGGATCCATCTGGTAACCCTGTCTAGAGCCTGGCAACCCCATCTCTTCCCATCTGGGTTCATGCTCACAACCGAGCTATTTTTAGCACCTGAAGCAGTGGCTCCACAGAGCCATCCTCGGTGCTCAGGGCCAGTACACTCGAACCAATTGAGCTATGGCTGTGGGAGGGGGGGGGAGAGAGAGAGAGAGAGAGAGAGAGGAGAGAGAGGGGAAGATGATGGGGCAGGGCAGGGGTGAAGAAGCAAATGGTCACCTCTCCTCTGTGCCCTGACCAGGAATCAAACCCTGACTTCCACACACAGCGTTGATGCTCTACTACTAAGCCAACTGGCCAGGGCCAGAAAACTTCTTATACACAGTTGGAAGGGTTTTTATTCCAGCATTTCTGTAATTGTGAAAAACTAAACCTAGATACCTACCAGTAGGTGAATGGTAAATAAATTTTAGTCTCCCTTTCTCTGACTTCTACTTACTCTGTATTGCTCAGAGCATTTAGCATAATGATTGCTTAGTTTTTATCCATGCAGTTACTTATTAGTACTATGGAAATATATACACAAAAAGCAATCTAGTTATGATGTGATGGCCCCATTCTGAAGGAGTCTTCCATTACCTGTCACCATTCAACTAGACAGAAGTTGAATTTTTTTGCTCAGCAGGAGCAAAAAATACCCTTTATCTCTCACTCCTGATTTTTCTTTTTCTTTCTTTTTTTTTTTTTTTTTTTTTTTTGTATTTTTCTGAAGCTGGAAACAGGGAGAGACAGTCAGACAGACTCCCGCATGTGCCCGACCAGGATCCACCCAGCACGCCCACCACGGGGCGACGCTCTGCCCCTCCGGGGCGTCGCCCTGTCGCGACCAGAGCCACTCTAGCATCTGGGGCAGAGGCCAAGGAGCCATCCCCAGTGCCTGGGCCATCTTTGCTCTAGTGGAACCTCGCTGCGGGAGGGGAAAGAGAGAGACAGAGAGGAAGGAGAAGAGGAGGGGTGGAAAAGCAGATGGGCGCCTCTCCTTTGTGCCCTGTCTGGGAATCGAACCCAGGACTTCTGCACGCCAGGCCGACGCTCTACCACTGAGCCAACTGGCCAGGGCCTGGTTTTTCTTTTTCTTAATCCTCCTTCCCAGGTTCTCTCTCCTCTTCTCATTGGTTTTGCTTTTCTAATTTGGACAGTCATAGAGGTAACTTATTATGATTTTCCTAGTTCTTGAGCTACAACCCTTATGATGAAAAAAGGAATTGTGATATATGCAAAATACAAAGAGAAAAACCACATATAAGTAGTAGTACTGCTAACAAAAAGTAAGATTTTCTATAGGTTACTAAAATTTATCTAAAAATCCTTTACTTGTGTATCTATGTATCTTATATTCACTACATAAATGTTCATTGATTAAAGAATTTTACTGTGTGGCAGAAATCGTTGAAGTAGTGTTTTCCATTTTCACTACATAACAATATAATGTGTTACTTTAGTTAGTAAAAATACTTTCAGAGCAAAATTTCATACAGGCAACTTAGGTATAGAGAAGAGACTACTGAATAAAGATAAAAGCATTTTTCTCCCCTGGATCACTGTTTAGAGCTCCTAAAGAAAGGAGTCAGGAGTCTAGGCCTGACTAAGGGATGGAACAGGGCTTACTCTCCTGCTAATTCTCAAGATTAAAATTAGACATAACCAGGGGTGTGTGTGGCTGACTCCCAGCAGACAGGGAGTGGCCCAGAGATAGCAAGGAGACTACTGGCCTAGTGAGAGACCTGCAGCCTAGTTTGCAGAGTTAATGGGAAGGAGAGAGAGAAGGGGGTTTGCACCTCCTTATTTCTAGTCTGTAGAATAATAAGTAATTTTAAATAGACCGTATTAGAAGTCTAGAAGAGTTCAGAATTGGAGATTTTTTTATTAATCCATTCTGTGACATTGAGTAGGAATAACAGATTTATAGAAAGTGTGTTTTACATGCTACAAACGACATAAAACATGAGAAAAATCAAAACTAGTGAGTTGAATGATAAATCTGAATATGGATTGGTTAGTCATTTTTTGAAGGAGATGAGTCTTGAAATAGTGAAATTGTAATTGCTAAAGAGAAATGAGATAGTAAAAGAGAAGACATTTCTTTCTTTAAAATTTAGTAGGTTGTAGCGCTGTGCTATTTATGAAGTAAAAAAAAAAAGTTAAGGTCTCTGACCTTGAGAAATTCAGTCACTTGAAATAAAAAAAAATACGTAAATCAGTAAATGCATGAGAGTGTTGTGTCACAGTGTTACAGGATGCTGTTGACTCAAGGGCAATTGTAATCAGCCTCCACTTGGGACCTTGATCTTGAATGATGAGTTGAAAAGGTGTAGAAAGCATTCTAGGCAGAGACAGCGAGGTGCTGCAGTTTGAGAGCTGACCTGGCAGAGCATGTTTGAGGAACTACAGGTGGTTAGGTAACACAGGAAGTGTGAGTTGGAGACTAAGCATAAAATTGGGTTGGATGCATAAACTAGAGCAAGATACTTCATTTAACAGTTTTCAAAGCTTTAATGTGCCATATACTTCGTTTACTTGTCCATTCTTCCCTTTTACCATTGTAATCTAGGCATTCTGACCTCTAGCCGTACTGAATTTCTTCCAGCTCTTCAAAATTCCATTTAGGAGATACTTACTGAACATGTATTTTTATGCCCAGGCACTATTCTGGGCAGTTGGGATACATTGATGAATAAAATAGACATGGCCTCTGCCTTCACATAGCTTATAATCTGGTGGCTAATGCCAGGAAGTAGATAGAGAAGCAACTAGAATACAGCCTGCTAAATGCTAAATATAGCCAAAGTGTGGCAAGAACAGAACCTAGAATAATGAGAACCAGTCAAGTCCAAGTTGTACCTGAATGACTGAGCGGCGGGTAAGATTTGGTCTGAATCCGGAAGAGTGCGGGGTAGGAGGAGGGGAGGCGTCTGCGCAGAGGAAGCACGTGCACGCCCACAGGGGAGGCAGCCCAGCTTCCCCACCGCCGCCCTTTGCGGTCAGTGCGTTCTCCAATAGCAGGTGGATGCTTCTTCAAAAACAGTTCAGATTGTGTCAGTCGTGCTCAGAATTCTCCAGTGGTTTCCTGTCTCTCAAAGTAAAATTTAGATTTCCTATTGTGGCTTATAAGCCCAAGGTGATCTGCCTTCCTGCAACATTTCTTTTATCATCTCACGCAGCCTGATTCCCTCTGCTCCAGCCACCCCGGCCTCTGCTGTCCCTTAGACATTCCAACATGATTTCATATTACGGCCTTTGCACAAAACTTCCTTCTAGAAGGTTTCCTCCAACGAATCTGCTTAGTTGGTACCCTCAGTTTGTTCAAGTCAAAGAGGCCCTTACTGATAACACTTAATAAAATAGCAACCTCTTCAGCCTACCCTGCGTACTGTATCACCTTACTCTGCTTTGTGTTTCTTAAGGAGCCCTTATCATCAATCCGAAATACTGAAATATGTTGGCTGGTGATGGTGGTGGTGTATGACTTACCTCACTACATCCTAAGCACCATGAGAATGTGTACTTTGTATGCCATTTTTACTACTGCTCTCCAAACTCTCAAAATAGTGCTTTGCACATAGTAAGCACTCAATAAAATGATTATTGAATTATACATAGTAGGTTATTGGGGGGGGGACATTTTTTTAAGTGAGAGGAGTGGAGATAGAGAGACTCCTGCATGCACCCCGACCAGGATCTACCTGACTAGGGCCAATGCTCTGCCAATCTGGGGCCATGCTTGCAACCCGGCTATATTTAGCACCTGAGGCGAGGCTCAATGGAGCCATTCTCAGTGCCCAGGGCCAACACACTCGAACCAGTTGAGCAGGAGGGGAAGAGAGAGGGACGAGAGGAGAAGCAGGTGGTCACCTCTCCTTTGTGCCCTGACCAAGAATCGAACCCAGGACAACCACACACCAAGTCAACGTTCTATCACTGAGCCAACTAGCCAGGATGGTGGGGGGACATTTTCCCATTTTCTTCTTCTTTGTGTCTTGCCAGGTCACTTAAGTATTAAGTAGATATATATGGTAACAGTAAAACCCACTTGACTTTTTTTTTTTGAAAACCAGCTATAATTCTGAATATATTTTAAACCATACTATTTTCTTATAATGATTTCTTTTTTACAGCTTAAATTTTCAATTTTTTAGCTGTCAGTAAAGATACAATATTAATAACAGTATTATTGATATGCTTTAAATTCAGTTTATTTTTATTCTTTTTGATCATGAAATTTGTCAGATTAACAGTATCTGAATCAAGGTTTTATTTATATAAATTAAATATTTATAAAAAATAACTATATTTTAATAATACTCAGGCAATTGTTTTCTAACAACTGTTTTTCTTAAAGTGTTTATATTGTTTTATCTTCATTCAGTCACAGATACAACCATGATGTATTAATAGGCAATGAGTGACTCAGCTGTTGTACATTTCAGTTATTTACAATAGAAAATTCTTACACTGTAATTTCTAGAAAGACATTGATTACAACATAGAGTCACAGTTTACCTAAAGTATGTGTTCCACATATTGCTAGTACTAGTAAGTGCAATTTATTGTCCTCTTGCTCATTATCATATTTCCTGTGCTCTCTTTTGTGCAATTTACATTATTCCTACTTTCCCAAAGCACCCTCTGGGCAGCCTTGATAGAAACCAGTCGTGGCTGAGCAGTCACATGGCTGTTCACTGCACACAGTGGGAACGGTGGCCAAGGGGTGATTTTAAACAGGTTTTATATCAGAGCCTGTTCGTTTCTTTAATCTGTCACAAATATAAAGTTTTTTCTCTTGCAAAAATTATAGGGGATGGAGTGTTAGATCTCTCTACAAAGAAAACCAGCATAAAATCTGAAGAATCATCCATATGTGATCCTTCTTCTGAAAATTCAATGGCTGGGTAAGCAATATCTAGGAAATTAATTGAATATTAATGTAAGATTACCTCTGCAGAGACCTCTTCCTGCTCCTCTGAGTAGACTGCCACGTGCAGCTTTCCTCCAAGATCTTTGTCACTCATAGTGTTTGTCTCTCATACCTTCCATTTTGTCCTCTCTCTTTCTTTTTTATCCTTTCTGTTAAAGAAAAGTTATCAGAACAATCACCAAACTTTAGTTCATGTTACTAAAATGAACTACCAACTTAACCATAGAATTCAAACTAAGAAGCAGGACAAGTAAAGAGAATTTTAAATTCGGTCTTCAGGAGGCAGTTCTAAGGGAAATGTGTAATTTCACCATTTAATTATTTTAAACAAATTTTAAAAATCCTATACCTACTAATTCTTACAGTTAGTTTATAGAGTTTCTATTGTTTCCCATCGTGCTTTTAGGTGTGGTGGCAGACTGTAGAATGTATCTAAAAATCACCACATAAAGTCCTTTCATGCTTTGATTGAAATCTGCCATTAAATTAATTTAATAGACAATTAGTGAAATGCTGTTCTGTTGGATTTTTGGATTTTTTGTAACTTTTACATCTTCCCATTAACAAACTACACAGGAAGCTTTTTTGTCACATTTAAATCTTAGATGCAGAATGTAATTTGTTTAAACTAAAGCTGTAGTAGCTTTTGAATCATAAGGTATATAATATAGTAAGCTGTTTGAGAAACTTTGAAATTACAATGATACATCAGAAATAGAAATAACATTTATAATATCTAAAATTACTTTACCCAAATATAACTTATCTACTTGTTTCAAATTGTAAGTTTTTGTCTAGAGAAAAATTGGTCTTGTGGAAATATGGGATGTTTGTGTTTGGAAATATTCTTGCTGCTACAAATTTCCTTTAAAGGGGTTGACTCTTTTATTACTTGTTTAGCGGTAACGTCACGTTTCTACTAACAAAAACTCCTTTAGGATTTGGGTATTTTGTTTTTAATAATGGAACTCTAATTGTACAAGTAAAAATTCTAAGTGTTGCTCTGCAAGCACCTGTCAGAGGAATAGCAACATCCTGAGACTATTTTTACAAATACTGAGTTAGGGTTTTATGTTCTTGGAAGGTCTGCCTGTTGAGGCCACCGTATGGTTGACACATTGTCCTACCAGGACTGTAGCGTTTGCTTTGATAAGGAGTAACTACTACGTCTCACAGACTTAACCAGTCTAAGCAGTGATGTTACCTAAGCAAGGAGTATAATAAAGGAGTGGACCCTCCCCTTCCATAGCTGTGTGAGAGTCTCTCATGCATCAGTTTACCATCGTTTCATTCCATCCATCCAGGAGCCTACACAGAAACAGAGAGGACTATGTGGAAAGAAGTGCTGAGTTTGCAGATGGTTTGCTCTCAAAAGCTTTGAAAGACATTCAGTCTGGAGCACTGGACATAAATAAAGCAGGCATACTTTATGGCATACCTCAAAAAACTTTACTTCTCCACTTAGAAGCCTTACCAGCAGGGAAGCCTGCGTCTTTTAAAAACAAAACTCGCGAGTTCAATGCTAGTTACTCGTGTAAAGACAGTAAAGACACGTGTGCAGTGCTGCAGAAAGTAGCCTTGTGGGCGAGAGCTCAAGCAGAGCGCACAGAAAACAGTAAACTCAATCTACTTGAAACCTCAGACTTAAAATTCCCAACAGCTTCCAGTTACCTCCATCAGTTAACTTTACAGAAAATGGTTACTCAATTTAAAGACAAAACCGAAAGCCTACAGTATGAAACTTCACATCCTACTGTACAGTTAAAAATTCCTCAGCTTCGAGTAAGTTCTGTTTCAAAACCACAACCTGATGGTCCTGGTTTGCTGGATGTTATGTATCAAGTTTCCAAAACCTCTCCAGTCCTAGAAGGATCAGCTCTCCAAAAACTGAAAAATATACTCCCTAAGCAGAACAAAATAGAATGTTCTGGGCCCGTAACTCACTCAAGCGTTGACTCTTATTTTCTACATGGGGACCTCTCTCCTTTGTGTCTTAATTCTAAAAATGGAACAGTTGATGGAACCTCTGAAAATCCTGAAGATGGATTGGATCGAAAAGATAATAAGCAGCCCAGGAAAAAACGTGGCCGTTACCGGCAATATGATCATGAAATAATGGAAGAGGCCATTGCCATGGTGATGAGTGGGAAAATGAGTGTTTCCAAAGCACAAGGAATCTATGGGGTACCTCACAGCACTTTAGAATACAAGGTAAAGGAAAGATCTGGAACACTGAAGACTCCTCCGAAGAAGAAACTCCGATTAGCAGACACTGGGTTATATACTATGACAGATTCAGGGACTGGCAGCTGCAAAAACAGCAGCAAGCCTGTGTAGATTACTCGTTAGGAAAATGTTTGTGCGTGTGTGCGTGCGTGTGTGGGTGTTTGAGTATGTGCACAGGTGTGTATTTGTGTGTCTGTATACACGTGGGAATTACAGATGCTCACTTTGACAGGAGACATGAAATTTTACAGTTCAAAAACCACTTACATGCCTTTTGAAAAAAGTTTTATTCAGGGTTTTCACTGTGGACAGATTATATAGTTGCATACTTAATTCTGATAGTTTGTATTTAATCCTTGTATAAATAGGTGGAAAAGATTCAGGTTTTCTTTAGTAGTCAATAGCATAAAGCGTTGTGGGAAAACAAGTAATTGTCAAGTGAAACATTTTTATTGGTGAAAGACCACTCCAGCCATTCAGTTGAACCATCTTATAATGGAAATATGATATTAATAGTTTGTAAACATTTTAATAGAACATACTTGCAGTTACTGTAAGTACGTCAACCAACCAATCCAAGTTTAAATAGATGGCTACCTTCATACTAAGAGAGATTAATATATACAGTATTAGTACACTACAGTGCATTCTATGAAATATGAAATGCACTCCGGTGCATCCACCAGGAATAGGAAAGAAAACCTTAAATGATATGTATAATGAAATTTAATATTTATCATTTAATAGTTGATTTAGCAGGATGTTGGGGTTTATAAGGTATATGCTTTTTAAAAAAACTGACACATAGTTAACCCCAGCAGCTATAGAATTCTTTAATATAAGATGGAATACTAAGAACAAAAAGTAATTTAAATTTAATTATTAAAATAATTTAATTTTGTTTTTCATTTGAAAAATAAGCTAATGTGTAAGGTTAGAAAAGAAAGTTGGAATGCAACTTAGAGCATGTTTATAATGTGCACAGAAAAAGCTTGAGAATGATAATTTTGGTTTAAATGTGCTGGTTAGTTGATGTTATGACTACTTTAAATTTTAAGGATTGTGACACACTCCTACTATTGAAAAACCTCAGTGTAACTTTAATATATTTGCTGCTGTGACATTTCAAAACATTTTCAGTTTATCAAAATGAATTGCAGATTTCATTTTGGTGGGTGAAACATTATCATTTTGCTAATAACCAAATTTGCAGTTTGTTCAGGGTCTTGAATAGATTTACAGATATTTAACACTGAAGCTGTTTTGAACTTTCAGTAATGTAAACTCTACTAATTGGGTAGTTAGAAGCTGGGCAGTGCATTTTAACTCTTACCAGACTTATAAGAGAGACCAGTAATTTTTATATAGCAGTTTTAAAATGTGGTTCAGAATATCCATGTTGGATTTATGGAGTATGCAGTTTTAGTAGTAAAATGTTATAAAGCACGTGCCTCCATAGAAAGCATGGAGATCTGCTTCGTAGCTTCAGAATTCTCCGAGTGCCCCTTTTCTCTGCTAAAATTCAGGTTCCGATCATTTTTCTAAGCCAGTTTTCCTAAATCCAAAAGGAATACTTAAAGCTGAATTTAAAAAAATAAGTGCACCTTGTCAAATACTTGTGTTTTTCACACTTGTGTTTGTGTGTATCTAATAATCATATACCCATGTAATACTGAAGAGATTTTCAGCTACTACATCTAGAAACTGCTCACATATGTTTGAAGAAACTGAAGAGTGGGACACTGAACAATTAAGTAGTTATTTGGTCTCCTAGATCTAGACTGACCTCTCTTCAGCTATTATGTTACCTGTATAGTAGGGTATGAATCCTCTTGCTCTTTTTTTTTCCACAAGAAAGTATACATAATTGCAAAACAGCAGATGTCAGGGTCATCTTTCTTTTTAAAGAATTAAGCCATATTTTGTGAGGGCCAGAACTTGGATTATTTAATATATTACCCCTCCCCCCACTGAAAAACAAAGTTAAAGTAAATGTTTCAACACAATTTTATTGACCTCTTTATACAGAATTTTACTTGCAAAACTTGGGGGCTTGAATGCATTACATATTTATATTATATTGAGCTTTTTTATTCCTCACACTATATTTACATTAATAAATTGATTGAGAAGTTTATAGTAAAGGGATACTTAACAGAACTCTTTTATATCATTTAAAAGATGACCTGACCAAAAACTTTACAGGATTCATAAAATCAGGGATCATTTTGCTATTGACTTCACAGTAATCAGTAGTTTTATAGGTAATATTCTAGTTAATTTGCAGCATTTTAGTACTTGTATTATTTATTTTTGGTCAGAAATAGTAAATTAAATATTTTTTGATAGCTTATAGGTAATAATCAACCCATAACTTTTAAAAGAAACAAAATGTTTCTAATTACTGAGTTAACTTTTGACTATACAAACTAGGAAAGGCAGGGAAATTTATGAGATCCCCTTCTCCCCACTGATTCTATTAAGAAGTTCTTTATGTTAAACTTTCAAAGTACTTTATAAATTTAGTTACCAGTTACTATTTATCAATTGACAATTTTCTGAAATAATCCAGTTCCAGCATACTTTTAATGAAGGTGAAAGCAACCCTTATGTGCTTTCTACTTATTTGAATGTTCCTCAAGTATTTTATATTAAAAAAAAAAGAAGGAAAAGAAAAAAACAGTGCCTCTGTTTTTAGAAAACTACTGCTCAGTAAAGTTGTTTAAACCACTTCTGGTAGCTAATGACAATTTTATATTAAATTGTATACTAACTTTAGTGAGACTGATTTTTTTAGTTGTTTACAGTACAAATACTTGTATTTGTTTTTTAATTGCAGTATTTTCATTGTCGCAGTAATTTAGTAAAACTCTGTGGCTGCCTTGATTTTGACAGATTTTGTTAATATAAACTGATTGTTAGGCAATTAGTTATATTTATGCATAAATCAATTGCACTATAATTCATGAATTATTTATTACAATATTTTCTAATGAATTCATGTATCTGTCTTGTGTTGTAAATGTACTGTAATTCTGTTCCTACTTTGTGTTGTTATATATCTAAATCTGACTGTATGAATTTTAATTGTTCAGTTAACGTGTTTCTAGGTTGTAATTTGTAGTAAAGCACTTCAATGCTTTTGCACTTAAATTTACAACACTGTTGGTGTGTGATTGATTTACTCATTCAGTAAAAGAAAAACAAGAAAAGCAAAGAAAAAACTGACTACACTGACTAATTTATTCTAGGAAGCAGTTCTCTTAATATTAAGTATTAGAGTGACTTTCTTAAACTATTTCAACAACAAAACTTGAAATGGGCAATATGGATAGTAACATACAAAAAATAAGCAAGGTGTTTTGGTTTATAAGTCAAACAGAAAAAGGTTAGAAATATTTTTAGCATTAAAAACAAAGGAGCTATGAAAGATACTATCTTTGATATTTTATATAATCACTTGGGCATAAATTCTAGAATGGAGACTTATGTGTATTTTAATATTATTTATATTAGGTTTTATATATTAGGTTTTCTTTGAGATTTTAACATGCAAGAAATATGGAAAAGAAAAAATTTAAAGTCAAATAAGCATATTGTGGCATTGTATAAATTGAGAACTTAGTATCTAATATCTGAACCTAATCTAAGATCTGAATATCTAATTAGGAACTTTATTAAGGTATTCTTCATATAACGTTTGATGGAAATTACTGGCCTCTGTGGTACTTTTTAATTTCATTATTAGAAGTGATAAACTGAAAAGAAACTTTAAAATACAGGTTTCCTTAGAATGTCAGAAGAGAAATACAAAAATCTTGTGGTAGATTTCAGAATAGTTAATACTAGTCCTTAGTTTTTATTATTTCTATGTTTTACGTGACTTTACTAACAGAAAAAAGCATTTGAGCACTTCAGGAACTGTTATGAAACCATGTTAATCTTTAAAATACAGTGCAATATATTTTTCTGAGAAGCATATAAAATCTCTGTTTAGTCACAGATACATATGTTTATCAAATCTAATCTTTTTGGGTTTTCTTTTACTTATGTGAAAATTATAATTTTTAATTTGCTGGAAAAAGAACATAATT
Organism: Saccopteryx leptura; assembly: GCF_036850995.1. NCBI lineage: Eukaryota > Metazoa > Chordata > Mammalia > Chiroptera > Emballonuridae > Saccopteryx > Saccopteryx leptura. The sequence goes on along the minus strand of NC_089507.1, from coordinate 10,933,501 downwards.
TTATTTATATCTTTGTATTTGATATTGAACATTTCTTCCTGCCTTTGTTCCCTACATATATTTTTTGAATTATCTAGTATTGAATCTTGGGAGGAGTTAATTCCATCATTTACACTCCCAACCATGATGAAAGAGACAAACACTTATTTCCAAAAGGAAAAATTACTGAGGTCATCTGTCTAGAGGTGGCAGTGGACTTAAATTAGATATAGAATTTCCTATCTCTCCTCACTTTGATGACTATTTCAAATCACATGCTAGTTTTAATCAAGTAGCGGTTGAATCTCATAGAGTTATTTTTTTTTCCTAGAAAAATTTTGTTCTTATGTTCAAAATTTGCTTTGGTATTTTTCCTATTCAAATAATAATTTTTATAAAATGTAGATAAAATATTGTGTATTTATCTGTGACACAAATTATGCCATGTTTAGGGAACAAAATAAATTTCACTTCTCATTTTAAAAGGAAAATTCTCTAATTTTTAATATACATGAACATAATCTTTTACTAAAGAAAATGCATTCTTCAGTAGCAATTCATTTTCAGCATATCCCCATCCCAACCCTAAATTCTACAAACTAAGAGCTGCTAGCAATAACAACAAACATAAGAAGTCACAAGGGGGAGGCTTTTCATGTCCAGAGTTTGGTGATATGTTTCATTTAAATGGATACTTTTCTGAAACAGAATTCTTGTATATATTTTATTCTTCTTACTGCTGGTAGTTGGATTATAAAAATTTTTTTGTAGACTTCTACATTGATTGCTAAGTATAATGAGTCGTAGTTAAAATTAGATGTACATTAGTTTCTGCAGTGGACATTTTCCAGCATTTGAAATTAAATAATTAGGTAAGTAATACCTTTAGTTTCAATGTAATTACTTTAGTATTTAAAATCAATTAAAAATGGATTTCACTTTTAAATAGCTTTTATATTTTCTTACTAGGTTAAAATGCCTGCAGCTTAAACTTAGAAAAGACATTTTGTTATTTATATGAAATCTAAATCCCTTAAAATTTCCTGTAATTATGCAAAGCTTTTATTAATAATTTTATTTTCATTACCTTGAAAAAAAATATTTTAAATAAAGATAAGAGATTTTCTCATACATCTTACTTTTCTTATTTGCACTATTAAAGACTCATAATTATCAAAATAGCTTGTAAAATGTCTATTTGACAAAACATTTAACTCCTGGTGAAGCACTTTTCATTAAACATTAATAGTCTGTAAATATAATTATATCTATAATCATCAGCTTTTATATCACAAAACTAGGGCTTTGTGTTGACTCTTATATTTGTCATAGGAAATTGTCATCAGTGCTTCATTATATTTTTGCCAAACAATAAACAAGATGCCATTATTGCAGCTCTGTAGAAATTAGGAGTCCAGCAATACCAAAATTACTTTTGTTCAAACTCTGTTAAAATTATAACTCCTTATAATATTCGGTATTTTTACTGTAATTCATTTTTTGTTTGATTTTTATTTTTAGTTCAACTGTTGATGCAAAATCAGAGGAAGCTCCTAAAATGGAAAAAGGAAAATCAGCATTAAGCAAAGTTTTGGAATCTTTGTGCATACATCACCAGCAACAAGTTTTGGCTATGTTGAAATTTCTAGTGCAAGAGCAGAATGCTGCTTCCCTTTGCTGTTGTCCTACACCACACACTGTGTCTCCAGAATCGCAAAAGCCCCTAAGTGAGGATGATTTACATGCTCTGCTCTGTAATTGTGAATATAGGCTGGCAGAAAGAGGGTATTTACAAAATGACAGACAAAGCCCTGCTTTTGTGCCTCTGCCAGCCTGTATCAAAGATTTACATTGTTTGTCTTGCCATACTGTAACTGTTGAGCACATTAAGACAGTAGTGAATAGAGGAATTGCAAACAGTTATACTTCTCACAGGTGCTGTTCTGGACTCTTTCCACATGTTCACACTACAAAGCCGGCCTTTCATACTACTCCGTCCAGGGAAGGACGTGGTGATGTTCCAGCCAGCCTTGAGGATATCTGTAGATCTCGAAGTCCCTCCCCCCCACCATTATCACCTGTACAGACCGAAGGATTTGAAAAATTGAAAGATGTCATCTCAGAGCTCTCAGCCTTAGAAAATAACAGACTTGAAACAAACATTACCCAACCTCCGTTTCTCATGCCAGCAGAAATAAGCAGTGACAGTGGTGCTCACGAAGGTAAAACCTGGAAGACTGCAGCGTCCAGTCGCTCGGACTCTTTGCTCTTGGAAGGCAGCAAGAATTGTGCTACAAATCATGAAAAAGGTGAAACTACTGTAATTTTTCAAGATTTAATGGACCGTATTAATGAAAAATTAAAGTCAATAGAAACTACAGATGTGACAAACCTTATAAAATTATCTAGCAGTGATTGTAATACAGATAATGATTTAAAATTAAGAGACCTAATAACCTCCCTCTTGCATAATGCAAAGGCCAGTGATTACAGTTTTATGGAATTACTGAGTCAACATGATAAAAAGGTAGAAAATAAAATTATTCAGACAAGATTTCGAAAGCGTCAAGAAACATTATTTGCAATGCACAGTTCTCCTGATTCACCCATGTTTAGAAGGCAGTCTTTACAGATAAAAAGAGAACTTGCTAGTCTTGATGAAAACTTTCTAAGAAAAAAATGCAGTGAAAAAATTTCAAAGAAATTGATATGCAATGATGTGATATTTTCAACAGAGAAAGAAGAATTCTATCATTACCAAGGGCCATCTGTACAAAATCCTAGGGGTCTTCAGGACCGCGATCATGCAGAAACACCCTTTCCACCAGATTACGCATTACAGACATTGCAACTACCTCTTCAGAATTTAGGAACTAACTTGGCTTTTGACACATTTTCAGAGAACTTTAAAACAACTATCCCTGAGAAAATGAGCAGAAGAAATCCACAGGAGAAATCTGCAGCTGGAAACATTTCTTTGCAAAATCATAAGAAGAATTCAGAGTTAGAGAATACTCAGACTCCTTTAAAATGTGGTGTTCCTGGGCTTTTGAACAGAGCCAAACGAAATATTGTGCCCCCAGGGTGGTATTCTATCTATGTAACAAATAATTATGTTTTCAAAAAGTCCCCGAAGGCCAAAAAAGTGTCTGAACCTATGAAAAAAAAAGATCATGTGAAAAATATTCAAATTGAAAGCCCACACAATATAGATCTAAGCAAAATTGCAATGAATTCTAATTTACAGGTTGTTGTGGAGCGTTTGGAAGATACAATAAATATAGCCAAGAAGTCTTGGAATAATCAGTCATTATCAGAAGGGTATAAAGCATCCAAGATATTGAAAGAAATTGATGGTCAAGATCAAAATGCTGGTAGAAATATGACTCTTACTGTAAGTAGAATGACATGTGAAGAACAGAGTATTTCAAAATCTGTAGTAGCATCCAGCAGCATCAAAAGCAATCATGTGCCTGCAATAGATTTGAATAACAAAAGGCTTGATCATCTGAAAAAGCCATCTTTTTTAGATATGGGTAGCTTGATTCCCACTGTTGAGAATGTACCAACAAAATATGGAGCCACTGAAAGCTCTTCATCCTACTATTCTAGCCCTATCAAACTTATGTTTTTATCTGAGGTTAAAAGCAGCGAAGGAGTCAAATATACTTTAACCTCAGTCAGTAATTCTAAATCAAACAATGATTTTTCTTCCGAAAAACATCCAAACTATCATGTTATTGAAAAAAAAACAGAGACAAATCAGGATATTCCAAGTGATAACTTTGAAAATTTTACTTCTAATCTTAACGATAGTGACACTCTTCAAAGAGAACTAAACAAATTTAATTGTGCAAAAGAAACTGTAGACTCTTCTGCGATGTTTATCGATGATACAAATAGTAATAAACCACAAGAAGAACCTAAGGAAAATTTAAGCAGTGCAGTTGATTCATCATTTAAAAGAAAACCAGGTAGACCCAAAAAAATAGGTCCCCAGGTTGTGAAACAGATTAAGCGACCAATTGGGAGACCACCAAAACCAAAAACAGATCAAACGGACATCACCATTTGCCAAAATGAGTCTGTTAGTGCTGAAAAGAAAAGCCCAGAATCTGTCCTATCAGAAGTGAAAGAAGGTATTTATAAGAAGAGTATCACAGTAACTGTTATTTATGGAAGGTCAAGAAGAACTAAAAGGCATGTGTCTGAAGGAAGTGTAAACATAAGCAGTGTTACGCCTTTAAACAATAAGGTTGCTGATTTTCCAACTGAATGTAATAGTCTAAGAAATATCAGAGAGTATGAACTTGACTCGGGTGAAAGAATAAGTACTGTTTCTAGTTTAACTACTGAGAGCGAGATCTTGGGATATGGCTTTGAATATGTTAGACCTATCAAGAACAAGTCTGTGATACCTCAACCTTCCAAGAACATTATTCGGCCAAATCAGAAGCCTTTGGCAATAATTAGGAAGCCTGGTAGACCTGCCAAAGTAAAAATCTCTGGAATCTCTGTAACTGTTAATAGAATTTCACCTCAGGTGAGAGAAGTGAGTATTAGCAGCTGCTTGCCTCCTTTAGAACAAGAGAAGATATTAGAAAAATGTCTGCTGGAAGAAACGTATGCTCCCCAGTCCAGTAAGCTGGATACAAGGCACACGGACGCTGGCGTACTTAAGAATGGATCAGATAGTATGGTTGCTGCTATGCCTTTGAGACATTCTATCAGGGACAGAAAACCATCTCTGCATTTCCTACATTCATTAGCATCTTCTAGCTCACTTATTTATAGAAATACTCTGCTCCGTAAATCATACAAACTCCATTTGCAGAAAGGTAAAAGTCAGAAGGAAAAACATAGCCAGTCAAGGATAAAAATAGCTTCCAAAGGGACACCAGGAGCTAGAAATTCAAGGAATGCAAAGAAGTGTTTGGAAAGTAACAAATTAAGACCCGTCTCTGAAGTATGCTTGGAACCTATCATTTCATCCAACCCTTTGCTCAGGTGGTGGGCTGCCTCTGCTTCAAACGATTCCTTATTAGAGGAATTAAACAATAGATTTGAGCAAATCACAAATGCTTGGGTGCAGGTGAGTGGAGACGAAGCTGAAAGTTGTGTCCATAAAAAAAGGGAACATGCTGAAAGTCATAACTTCGAAATAGCAAACCCTTTGGAAACTTGTCTTTTAGAACTTGAAGCTTCACCTGTAAAAATGCTTTTTCGGAAAAAATATGATTTGAATGAACTCTGTACCTGGTTTATGCAAACAACAGAAACACAGTCTCTTTCACTCGTTAGAAAAGCAAATGCTCGAAACCCTTTGGAAGTAATAAATACCAGAGGCATTAAATTCGGGACCAAATACTCGGACTTGAATACCAGCCCCTTCAGAAAGCACTTTAAAAAATTTGCACTATCCTCTCCGTCAAAATCAGGGAAGTTGCATATACTGCAGAAAATGGTTAGCTCTCCGCTCTTAAATGTGAAAAGTAATTTAACACTAGGTAGGTTCAGAAGAACCGAGTTTAAGAGGCTGCAGCATGAAAGGTGGAAGAGAGAGGCAAAGCTGCGGAGTCACGGAACAGTTGATTGGATCTCAAAAAGGAGGGACGTGCGGTTCTTCTGCCAGAACCAGTTTTTCAATAAGACTGAGGGGGAGCAAAATGCCGATGTCCCACTCCCAGAAAAAAACACAGTAGATAATCAGTTTCTCTTGCCACCCGAGGTCAGAGATGATGTTTTGCAGCAGAGGGTGGCAGAGTCTGACTGTAAAACGCATGCTAGTTTAGAGAATAAATTTAAGTCAGAAGCAAAAGAAAATGGATCAAATTGCAGCCAAAAAGATTTTGAAAACGGACCAAGATTAGGAAATGTATGTACAAATAATTGGAGGTCAAAAACCTTAAAAGACTGTAGAATATTTTTGAGAAAAATCAACTATCTTGAACACAGAAATACATTTAAGCTAAATACAATCATTTACTCTCCTGAATCTGTTGACAGCGGAAGTAATCCTCATACTTGTGTGGAAGAATCAAAGCGTTTTACCTTAAGATCCCATTCTGCCAGGCGAAACTCGTTTATAAAGCAATCTAGAGAAATAGAAAATGACAAGGCAAATAGTCCTGCAGCCGATAAATTTCCTGGCCAACTTGACAATAGTAAATTAAGTAAATGTGTTAATTATGACAAGACTCCTGAGAGTTCTGAAGTTCTTAGCAAATTGAACAAAAGAAAAAGACCACCCTGGAAGACCACAGAAATGTCAACAAAAAGACATAAACGACACTCTTGCAACAGTGGACAAATGGCAAACTATTATTCAAAATCCCAAGTAGGTAAGTTTTTCTCTACTTCATGTTAAAGTTTCATTGTAGGTGCCTCGAGTAAAGCATAAAAGAATGGGTAGAAAAGAAACAGCTAATTTAATTTCCAAAATATTTGGACAACCTCATTTCTTGGCACCTAGTATGAAACTGACGGAATTCGGTGCTTCTGAGTGTACCTCAGTGCCGTTCCCCACATAGTATATGTCCAGGATTTCAAGCAAAATAAACTATATTTAATAGAGACACAGAAAGCCTCTAAACATAAGTCATTAATATAAAAGTTATATTACTGCTTTTGCATTTGATCTGATATAAAATATGAAAAACTGTTGGACAGATAAAAATACCCAAGTAACTGTCTAAAACTTAACTTACTGCACTACAGACTAATATAGAGTCATTGTCTGACAAGAACTTTGAGACCAGACTGTGTTTCCAAAGTAAAGACTATCTCAGTGCTAAATTGAAAAGGCTATATAACACGTATTATAAACCTAGGGTATCAGTCTCACATTCACCGTTAAGTTACTCTGCCCTTTGGGACTGCTTTGCAAACGAACCACTTTAATACTCCGCTTATTTAAAGTGTTAAGGAACAAGGTTTTTAGGGGTTTTTTTCAACAAATCAGCAAACTTGTTGAATAGTTTTTTTCAGATTAGACACTGAACTAGATTCCATGGATATAAAGATGAGGACTTCTTTCCAGAGATAAGTCATAGCCTCTCTAGGGAGAAAGCCGTATACAGGTAATTTTAAGGTAATGCAAACTGAAATTACTTGAGCAAGGAATTACATGCTTTCTCGGTTATACTAACCTGGCATTGGTGCCTTAGGAAGACTGTTAGCCTTGGAACCTAGCAAAAATAGGATATGAACCCTGTAGTTGCCAATGTAGCCAGTTCTGACTCTGCTTACTGATAAGTGCGAGACAATTCAAGGTATGTAGGAGTAGTAGCACATCTCCATTACTCCTGACGTGAAAGAGTCTCAGGTTACATCTGGGAATTTAATGATATTTTGTCATATGGTTTCATTGTGACATTGTATATTTTAAGGGATTTTTCTGGGGGTTGGGGAGGTATCGGTGGCTTTATTTTTACCTTTTAAAACTATTTTAAAAGCTGAAAATGTACGGTCAGGTCTTACATTAATATAATAAAAGCAGTAATTAAACTTGAATTTTAATTGGAAAGATTATTATGGCCCCCAAAATTCAATTATTTAACCAAGTAACTTTAAAATACCTATTTCAGTAATATCTAACATGCAGTGATTAGAATTATAACTTACATGCAATGATTAAAATTTTTAAATTGGAGTTTCCATTATGAAAGAAGAATCAAATCTAAAATTACACCCTTTGTTTCTTGCCTTCAGGAGTAACTAAAAGTAACATTATAACAAATAGTGTGTCAGGACAAAAAAGAGGAAAGCCTGATAGTGATTTTAAAAAGAAAAGTTTACAATTCACCCAAAATGCACACATTTTTCAAAGACTGTCATGAATGGAGAATAAAGGGTAGTGTTTCACTTTGAATTCTCTGCGCCATCCTCATTTCACGCTGTTCGAGCTTGCCAAAGGTGGTTCGCATGAACTCATCTCACAACAGAACTGTAGTTTGTATTTTCAGCTTCTGAACCATCCTATCTTCCTAAGGTGCAAACATAAAACTTATTTTAATATGATTCTTCATCTCACTGAATCTGAGATTACCCTAGAAAAATAAAATGGAAGATGCCGAATTACGACTTTTCAAAATAATTTCTAAATTATTTTGTGATATCTAAAATAAATTTAGCATCATATTAAGAGTGGTTTTTACCTCTTCTCATTTTAAAAATTACTAGTACTAGTTCCTGTTCTGCTTAACATTTTATTTAACTTATACTGATAACTTTCCTTCTTTTTTTAACATTCTTTTTCTTTAATCAATCAAGGACATTTTTATAAAGTTGTATTTGAAATAGTATTTGTTATATTTATCTGATATATAAATGTTTCTTTAAGGTTTTTTTTCTCATTATTCTTGGTATTTCATACTTCTTTTTACCTTTTTAGGAATTACCTAAAATTCATTATTAGTTTTATATGTTTTTCTTCTTCATAGAATAATTATTGACTGGGGACTTGAGAGACTTTTAACAATAGGACTTTTCTAGAAGAATTTCTAATGTAATGCATATAATGAATTATGGAATATCTATTGATGAAAAGTTTTGCTTCTACCACCAGTGTCTTATTTTTGTACATTTCCAAACTAACTGTGCAGATATAGTTTAATACATAGGTGTTTTAAGCTTTATAATTCTTGAGTAATTTGTACTGCTGTGTATCTGTAGATATGTAAAGAAGGAAGGAGAATTACAATTCCATTCTATTCTTAGATCAACAAATAGTTCATGAATGCCTACAACATGCTCTTAGGTACTGTAGAAGATTCAGAAATTCCCCTTTCCATTTAAGTGGGCAAACAAGACATACATCATTTACTTATCCAACAAACAGTATGTTATATGTTTTAGAGGGGATGGCATATGTTTTAGGAGTAGAATAGTTAGAGCCATGGTTTGTGTTCTCACAGTACTTGTCATTTCATGTGGACAGTGAGTAGGCAACCCCAGTGGGAAGATGGGTGCGGTGATCAGGGAGAGGTAGTGCTAGGAGCACAGAAGAGGGAAATGGAACCCAGGTGTGGAAAATTAGACAAGGATTCCTGGACGGTCACATCTCAGCTGAGATTTGAAGGGTGTCAAAGTAGTAGAAGTTGGGAGAGGACTATTTTAGGCAGAGCAGACTGCATCTGGAAAACCAGTGACAAAAGAGAAGGTTTGTTTGGATCACTAAGGAATGTTGTCCAAATGGCTGAGTCATAAAATGAATTAGGATGGGGCCGGGGGTGGATGGAAAAATGGCAGAAGATAAAGCTACTGAGGGAAGCATAGCCCAAATTGGGGGTTCATGAGAAAAAGTGTTTTGAGCCCTAATAGTGACATTAATGAAGAAGAATAGCTATATCTGTGAAAGATACATGAAATAGAATCAACACATCTTAGACAGTAGAAGCATAAAGCATAACATCCAGGGTTTGGGCTTACACATCTGGATGATGCCCTCAGGGTATTCAGTTTTAGACATAAGGAATTGGAGGTGAGATATCCAACGAAAGGGAAGCAATTAGTTAACATTGGTTTTTTTGCTCAGAAAAGAGGGCTGAGCTAGAGATAAAGATCGAGGTGTCAGCAGTTCACTGAAGCGACTGGTGTGCAATGGGAAGAGCCTGGGCTCCCAGGGCTCCAGAGGTCACCGAGGAGGGAGTTGTGTACAGAGGAGGCTGATGCAAGTCTCAGGAGGTGAGAGGAGGGTGTTGAAAAGGAAATGTGTTCTAACAGTGGAGGAAACAACAGTGTGAACTGCTGATGACAGGCAGTTCAGCCTTGACACTTTTCCGTGGAATGTAGCATGAGGTTACACTAGTGGTTCGGGAGAGCCGCTGTGTGCACTGAGGGAGCCAGAGACCTAGTGCAGGAAGAGGGGGCGAAGGACACGAGCACAGAACACCGAGGGTTATGACAGGACAGGAGACAGGGAAGTAACGAAGGGGAAGCCCTGTTTAAGGCAGGTTTAAAAAAAAAATGCTGAATGTCAGTGGGAAGAAGCCAGTGGGAAATGAAAGGCTGAGGATCCGAAACTGGACGGCAAGCAGTGAGAGGCGTGGAGCCTCTGAGGGGACCGCTGGATGTTACAGGGCGACATCAGTGAGGTTGACCTCGCCACAAGGGGCACTTCTCTCCTAAAACGCCAGAAAAACGGGATATATATGAGGACGCAGAATTCATGAGCAGAATGTTGAGGATGTTAGAGTCTATTTTCTACGAATCAAGAGGTGATCCAAGGGCCTTGGCCAGGTCGCTCAGTTGGTTACAGCAGCATCCCAATATGCCAAGGTTGCAGGTTCGATCCCCAGTCGGGCACACACAAGAATCAACCAATGAATGCAAAAATAAGTGAGACAACAAATCCATGTTTCTCTCCTTCCCTTCCTCTCTTTTTTCTTTCCTGACTCCCACTCTCTATCTCTCCCTCTGTCTCTCTCCCTCCTCCTTTTCTCTCTAAAATCAATCAATAAAAAAAAAAAACTTTAAATAAAAAAGAGGTCATCTAAGATTTGTATGGTGGGTATTATTGACAATGTAGGTAAGGTTTAAAATACTGTCCCCAAAAATAACTTGATTGAACACTTTGTTATTTTATCTCTGGCCAGAGTGGAAGCATGGAGAATGTGGGCCCTTAGATTTGATAGCTTTTGGGTTCACCAAGTGTGTATGACAGAAGGACAAAGAGGTCAAGCCAAGAGTTCACTCTGCATAGTGAGACACTGGATGATCCAGGTGGAATTCCAGGGAGTCTTTTCTGATGGTAGCGCCCAGTACAGGCTCGAGAGGGAGAGCAAAGGGGGCTGAGTGAAGGGCTCGTTTACAAGCGGTGATTTTTGAGGTGATAACGGAGTGTGACTGTTGAAAATAATACCATTTTAATATCAATATCTTTTGAGTTTCCAAAGCAAATATGTGCCTTTTCCTAATTGATATATATCTGGATATAAATAAACTGACTTTGGACACTTCTGAAGAAATTTTAAAACCAGAATAACCTCATGTGGACTTAAAGCTACTAAATTCATAGTTCTCATCCTAAAATGTTACGTTTTCCTGTAAAAATTCTAAATTCAAGCTGACACTTTGAATTGGATTCTGAGATGACTAAAAAATGTTCAGTTTGTTAAGCTTCTCCTATTTTGTCATCTCTCTTCAAAAAATGACTGATTATACATTTTTTTCCCCATTCTGAATGCTGGTTTTCACACTGGTCTATAACTGATGAGTGACTTTTAATTAACAGTATATTCCTCAACAGCCTGAACCCCGACTAACCATGCATCCTCTGGTCCTGCTGATGAACACTCTACCACGTGTTCTGGGTTCTAACTCAAGATGTTCTTCTAAATTTTGAGTGGTTGAAGCAACCTTGGACACAGAATAGCTTTAAACATTTGGAAATAAAATTAAAGTTCAGAGTTTCTTCCTGTGCCATTATTCAGCATTATTATTTAATGGAAAAACTATGATGCTAGAATAGGTGATTTTCTAAATTTCATTTTGATGAGAAAAAAAAAAGTTTCCAAGTAATTCACTGGTACCCTAATCTAGTTTGCTACACAAGTGTTCCAAAGATGTATTCTGAGAAACAAACACTCATTCCCCAAGGCAGTCTGTGTGCCGAGCATCCCAGGGTGTAATAACGCTGAGACATGCTCAGTCCTCCTCCCGTGTTTATCACGCTAACAGGGTCAGCGTGCCTGTTAGCATGTCAAACTGTACTCCCCGACTATATAAGTGACACCTTTTTGTATTCCGCTGAACAGTCTGGAGAACATCATTGGGAAGCATGCCCTATATAGTTTTCTACTCAGGTTTCTATTTTACTGTGATATTCCCAGGAAGAATGCAGTGACTGTAAAAATATGTTCATTTATATACTGTATTTGTCCTTGTGTATAAAATAAGGTAAAGTCATCAAAATTGTAAGTGCTTTATTAAGATTCACTATTAAAAGAACACTGTGGTCGCCCTGGCCGGTTGGCTCAGCGGTAGAGCGTCGGCCTAGCGTGCGGAGGACCCAGGTTCGATTCCCGGCCGGGGCACACAGGAGAAGCGCCCATTTGCTTCTCCACCCCCCCCCCTTCCTCTCTGTCTCTCTCTTTCCCTCCCGCAGCCGAGGCTCCATTGGAGCAAAGATGGCCCGGGCGCTGGGGATGGCTCTGTGGCCTCTGCCCCAGGCGCTAGAGTGGCTCTGGTCACAACATGGCGACGCCCAGGATGGGCAGAGCATCGCCCCATGGTGGGCAGAGCATCGCCCCATGGTGGGCATGCCGGGTGGATCCGGTCGGGCGCATGCGGGAGTCTGTCTGACTGTCTCTCCCTGTTTCCAGCTTCAGAAATATGCAAAAAAAAAAACAAAAAAAAAACACTGTGGTCAATATCTATGAGCCAAAGATGGTCACGTTCTGATCAACCCATTTTGTGTTAGGTTTATTTCATGCTGAGTGAAGAAAGGCAGATTCATTGACATTTCATTTTATGTGGGCTTCATATTATCTTTGCTAACTGCAAATGCCTTAAGTAAAACTATTAAAACTTTGACTCAGTTATTTCAAGTGTTTTAATGAAGTCAGGAATTTTAAAAAATTACTGTTTACTATTTCACTTTTTCCCTATCAGGAACTGAGTAAAGAGGGTTTTTTAGGTGTTAGAGCTTCTGACTTGCCATAATACTGACTAAAATATAAATCAGCAACTTGGATGAGCCCTCGTCTTGATATATTTTTAGGCATTCTCCTTGAATATTTTGTATCCCATTACTTTATCCCCATTACTGAGTTTTTCAGGATATCCTGCTTCACTCTTGCCCCATATCTTTCATGGAAAACCATTCACTTTAATCAACAGATATCAGATACTTTTCCTTTTGTTCTACCAGGCACCGTGTTAGACATCAGAGTCACAAAGTAATTCAGGGAACAGAGCAAAACAAAAAAACAAACAAACAAAAAACATTTAGAGCTGCTTTACTTTACCAACATAAATTGAAGAAAGATAATTTGGTTGATTTTTCATACTAGTGGATATGGATTATAAAATTATTTTCAAACACTATGAATTCTCTAAGTCAGGAGGTGGCCCGTCTGGCCCACTGTGTCAGCCAAGTGCTGGGGTCCCCCCACACTCTCTGCTGACATAGGTCCGATAGCCGGTCTTGCCGGCGAAACCTGGACTGAGGAGTCGAGCAGAGACCATACAGAGCCCACAGAGCTGACAGTGTTTACCTGGCCCTTTGTGGGAGATGTGTGCTGGCGCCTGTTTCTATTTCCATATGGAGTGGCTAGAAAAGAAATCATTATATATTTTTTTAGTAGAGAATTACCCCAATTCCCAACACCCATGCCCTCCCTGCCATTCGATGTACTTCTGATGAGGAGTTTGGTTTTATCTCTGTGGGACAAGACTTGCCTTTATCCAGCAGGGTGACGCTGGGGGAGCCCTGAGTGCCAGTGTTACTGTTTTGTAAATCTTTATTCTCTCACCACAGCCTCCAGACCTGCTTTATCTATATGAGGTAAGTCCGAGGGTCCCCCTTTCTTCCCTTAACCAGCTCCTGCCACCTGTTAGAGCCGTGATGGCGAATCTTTTTATAAAAACCGCCCACTTTTGCAGTGCTGGTCAACCTGGTCCCTCCCGCCCACTAGTGGGCGGTCCAGCTTTCATGGTGGGCGGTAGCAGAGCAACCAAACAGCACCGTGATTGGCCCACCTTGAAAGCTGGACCGCCCACTAGTGGGCGGGAGGGACTAGGTTGACCAGCACTGCAAAAGTGGGCGATTTTTATAGAAAGGTTTGCCATCACCGTGTAAGAGGCTGGTCCCAGTACTTCTCACCTTACTTCCTTCCTCAGGTGTTGTACCCCTTTTTTCTCTTGTTTCTTCCCTTAGGCATTCTAAATTCTTAAGTCGGCTCTGCTGGCTTCCACCTCACCCCTACACCCCATTTTCCTGGGCAGTGAACGGTTTTCTTTGTAATGGAGCTGAGTGAATTCTGATTACAATGTTGAGCCTACTGGATTCACCTATCATTTCATTACAAAAAAAAAAATCCCCATAGCTATCCGGTCAGGTTTAGCTTGGGTTTTGTTTGTTTGTTTAATTTTAAACAAAACCTTGGCTGCTTTTTCCTCCCCTCAATTCCAATTCCAGGTATCCTGGAAAGTTCATTTGTTTGTGACATTGTGTCTCTGTTATATTAACATAGCTAGACTCTATAGACGCCTTTAATTTATTCTTTGAGAAATGTTTGTCTCCTGTGTGCCAGGCAGTGTGCTAGGCAGGGACTTAACCAGAGACAGAACCAGGCATGGGACCTGCTCACAGAGTTCGGGTTTATTTGGAGAGGCAATCGTTGAGTAAATAATCACACAAATCTTAACAACTTCTTAATTGATAGGTGTTACAGCGAGACTTCCTTATAGAAAGAATTTATAAGTCAGGGAAGTGAGGACTTTTCTGAGGAAATGGCCATTGGACTGAGCTCTGTCTGTTGGGTGAGAACTGACCAGGCCGAGTGGCAGAGAAGGGGGGGGGGGCACTTCCAGGAAGAAGAAACTGCATGTAAAAAAAACCCTCTAAGCCGTTGTATTCTTGGCAGGGAAAGGGGTAAAACCACTGGTGTGTCTAGAGCCAAGAGAGAAAAGAAAGGAGGAGACTGTGTGATGAAGACTGAAGAGTAAGTAAAGGAAGCCTAGACCAGGCAGGTTCTCGTAAACCATGGTTACGTACATTCAGTGGCTTCCGATGGCGCCTAAAATACAGACTTAAATTGGGAGTAGATGGGGAGGGTGTAGGACATCATCAAATTCTCCTCTCTAAAAGATCAGACTGCATTGTGGGAAATGAATGGTGTAATGTGAGAGTTGAGGCATAGCCCTTATGATAGTCCAGGTGAGAACTGTGCTACTTTAAAACTGGTTTAATCCCATCAGATTAGGGCCCTATGACCTCAATTCACCTTAAGTACCTCCTAAAGGCTTTGTATCTCTTAGTATAGAGGGTTAGGGCTTCAACATGTAAATAAGGGAGAAACGCAGTTTGCTCCATAGTAAAGGAATGGTTAATAGTTTGAATGTTCTCAGGAAGGCAAAAAAGTTGAAAATTCAACATCATACATTAGATTTATAAATTTATTGGTGACCTTAGTCAGTGCTATTTTCGTGCAGTGAAGACCTAAAATCCAGATTAGAGTAGGTTAAGGAATAAGAGATAAGAAAATGGTGATAGCAAGTATAGGGTAACTCATTAAAGTAATCAACTCCAGACTTTGAACTTAAATGAATGAGTTCAAATTTGATGGCTTCGTACTTTAGAGCAGTGGTCCCCAACCTTTTTTGGGCCAAGGACCGGTTTAATGTCAGAAAACATTTTCACGGACCAGCCTTTAGGGTGGGCGGATAAATGTATCACGTGACCAAGACAAGCATCAAGAGTGAGTCTTAGACGGATGTAACAGAGGGAATCTGTTCATTTTTTTAAAATAAAACATTGTTCAGACTTAAATAAAAATAAAACGGAAATAATGTAAGGTATTTATTCTTTCTCTGCGGACCGGTACCAGTCCGCGGCCCTGGGGGTTGGGGCACTGCTTTAGAGTAACCTTTGCAATTCCAAATCCCATACCAGAATTCAGTCTCTCCGTGCGTGCAAGCTGACTTCTTTCTCCCTTTGAAAAGATGAATTTGTGTTTGTGAACCCAATCTAAAGAATACCCTTATGGTAGCTCTTCAAAACATCAGTCTGTCCCCTAACACTTTCTTTCCCTTGAGAAATTGGAAGATATGACGAGCAGCTCTTTACTTAATTAAATATGAGGAAACTTCATGCTCTAAATATGTAGCTCTCCTAGACAGTTATTACTGTACATCTTCAGGACTTGTTGAGTATTCTGAAGTATTAGATAAATGGGCATTAACCTGGAGAATCATGACAGAATTACAACCCAAGAGTTAGTATGCATGGTAGGGTCATAGATCACAGGCCCTGAAGACTTCCACTTATTAATTCTGTGACCTAGATAAGTCACTTTACTTCTTTGAGACTCAATGGGTGGTTATTAGAATTGAATGAGGTAATAATGTAAAAAAGGCTTTGGCATAGTGCCTGACATACAGCAACTGCTCCATATATATTTTCAGACCCGTCTTAATCACACTAAAATTTATTGTTTCCTGCACTTTGGCTAGCACACAGTGCATTGTCTGTATGACAGAAATGACCCCAGTGCATCTCCAGGAATAAGTAAAACAAGTTGAAATTATTAGAGCTGGATTTTTTAAATTTTTTTTCTTTTCTTTTATTTTTTTTTCATTTTTCCGAAGTTGGAAACGGGGAGGCAGTCAGACAGACTCCCGCATGTGCCCAACCGGGATACACCTGGCATGCCCACCAGGGGGTGATGTAGAGCTGGATTTTTAAAAAATTATTTTTGTTAGAATTATCAGTAACCATTCATTTAAATCACAAATGATAATTGAACTTCCATAGCCAACAGAAGATTTTCATCTTTTATACTTTGTAAGTGCGTGGATTCTGTAAACTTCCATTCAGATGGAACACAGAGGCAGGCTCCCTCTTAGGGTGGATGGAATCCCTGAAATACTAAAAATCGGCTTTGACGTCTAGATAATCATCTCAGCACCCCTTGCCCTTGCTCACTGTTCACCCACCACCTAGGTGCGATGAGTACCTCTCTTCCAGCTTCTTTCTTCTTTCACCAAAACATGCAGTGTTAGACTAAGCCTTCACGTTTGTGTGTAGCTCTGTGTGGTGTTTAGAGCATGTTAATGAGATCTCTTTAGGTCATCAGAAATGTATAAGGTAAGCCAGGAAGATGTCGTTTTTTCTTACAGATGGGAAATTAGGCTGAAGGAAGCTAAGGCTACTTATCCAAGGTCAATGAGACATTATTATTATTAGTGTCAGAATTAGAATCCAGGTCTTTGTGTTCTTTACTCTCAAGAACACTACTGCACACAGTATTACTGAGCTTCCAGTAGAACCCTGGATATGGAAATATGGAGCCACTTTTTCAGACAATTTAAATGCTCCTGCTTCAGGTTTCTGATCATGATGTAAAGCAGAGAAAACATGAAATAAAATATTGATTAATTTGATGACAAAAAATTTAGAGTGGGTTCATGACAGAATCACCATAAGCAGGTACAACTTATGGACTAGGCAGGTTAAGAAGGGGAATGGGATTGTAAAACACAGAACAAAGGATTAATCTTAACTGCATATTACAAGGAAAAGATCGTCAATGGCAAACACAGAAAAGGAAATTCAAATGGCTTCTAAGATATGAAAATAAGCTTAACCTTCCTCATGGCAGAAGTGCAAATTAATAATGGCATGCCCTTTTCAGCTATCTTTTTCCCCCCAAATCCCTGTGTTTCATTGCATATTGGTAAGAGTGTGCAAGAAGACAAATATTTACATGCACTGTTAGAGCGTAACATGGTGCATAGTCTATGATAGACATTGGGCAAATGTGTATCAAAATTTGAAAAGCACCCTTTGACCCAGTTATCCTAACTCCTAGACATCAACTCTATAGATGCACCTGAACACATACAATAAGATTCAATACACTGATATTTTAAGCAAAAGACTGGAATATCCCCAAAGTCTATCAACTAAAGACCAACAAATTATATTGACATATCCATAGAGTGGAATTCTACATACGTAGCTGTTAGAAGAATCAGGTATCCATTGTATACAGATATGAGGCAATATGAACAAAAATGTATTTTTAAAGATTTTATTCACCAATTTTAGAAAGAGGAAAGAAAGGCAAGGGGGAGGAGTACATGCCTTGACCAGGCAAGCACAGGGTTTCGAGCCGGTGACCTCACCATTCCAGGTTGATGCTTTATCCACTGCGCCACCACAGGTCAGGCCTGAAGAAAATATCTTTTTAATTTTTTAAATTTTTTGTTTTTTCAGTTGCAGTTGACATTTCGTATTATGTATTAGTTTCAGGTGTACAGCATAGTGGTTAGACAATCATATACTTCACAATGTGTTCCCCCTGACAATTCTAGTACCCATGTGGCAGCATGGTTATTACAGTATCATTGACTGTATTTCCTGTGTTGTGAAAATATATGTATTTTTAAAGCAAGATACAGAATTGTATAGGAGGAATGAAGATAGTTGAAACGCAAATATGAATATATGTCAATATGAAGACAAGAAATTGGTTAACTAGTTGCTCCCAGAAAAGGGACTAGGGAGCAGTGAGACTTCATTGTATAATATTTCACAGTGATTTTCTAATTTTGCACACACACCAATTTTTAAAATATACAAAAGAATACATTGTTTTGAAAGTATGTCAAGAGAAGTTTAACAGTTATTAATCTCTCACTTCTTACCAATGTGTATGATTATACCACAAAGTCCTGACACTAAACCTAAATTAGTCAAAATTTTAGTTTCCAAATATAAAGGAATATTTGTTCAAAAGTCTTTGTTTGCAAATTCTTTGTCTTCCTCGGGTTTCTATTCCAAAGTGCTTTCAAGGGGGTACTCAATAAAAGTGAAATAATTTGATGGTATAACAATGGAATTTAATAGTGCTCTGGTTAATACCAGATTAATTAGTGACCCAGGTTCGTATGTTAGTCCACATACACCTGGTTAGGATACTCTAAAAAGAAGTTTGTTTTTATATTTTCCCAAACCTAAGTCCTTGTCTTCTTTAAAAAGGGGGTAGGGTTTCCTGCTAGCTCTGTTGTTCTCTCTGGCTAGCACTTCATGGGATAGCTGTGTTCTTCTATTATTAGTATTTTATACATCAGCATTGTCTAAACTTTGCACCCCAACTAGGTTTAAGTGTGTATTTGTGAAGTACGCGTGTCAACCTGTGCATTAGCACTAACATTGAGTGTTTTTCATCCCATACACATGTATAATTTTGTGCATCCCTGGAGTTTGTGTGCCCAAATTTAGAGTACACTCTCTAGAAAAGTAAAAGAAACTGCCTTTACAGTATTGCAAAGAATACTGTCGTTATTAAAGTATTATTCGGTAATGATTATACCTTTGTCAATCAAATAACAAATGGAAAACAAGTTTTTTTGATCGTGATTTGTTGCTCCACACCATCATGTTTCTTCTTTGGATTTGGATATGTGATAGATCTGTCCACCAAGGGGCCTTGATTAATATATAGAATTGTATTCTCAGAGCCTTACAGTTTCTCAAGGAAGTGTGCATCAAACGTTTTTGTTTTGTTTTGTTTGTATTTTTCTTAAGTGAGCAGCAGGGAGGCAGAGAGACAGACCCCACATGTGCCCAATGGGGATCCACCTGGCATGCCCACCAGGGGGCGATGCTCTGCCCATCTGGGGCATTGCTCCATTGCAACCAGAGCCATTCTAGAGCCTGAGGCAGAGGCCATGGAGCCATCCTCAGCACCCAGACCACCTTGCTCCAATGGAGCCTTGGCTGTGGTAAGGGAAGAGAGAGATAGAGAAAAAGGAGAGGGGGAAGGGTGGAGAAGTAGATGGGCGCCTCTCCTGTGTGCCCTGGTGGGGAATTGAACCCAGGACTTCCACACACTAGGCTGACGCTCTACCACTGAGCAAACCGGCCAGGACCATTTTTGTTTTGAGGACACAAATAATAAAAACATGAAGACTAGAGTCCTTGGAGAAAGGAAAAACATTACTACTTTATCTGAGCATTGCTTACTTGAAAAACCAAACTTGAGGTCCATGAAGGGTATAACGGCCTAATAGTAATCAATGTTAATATTTTTAGAAATCAGATAAGATTTCTGATATGAGTGAAAATATTGGTTTGTATCTCTAATTTGTCACATATCTGCCATGACTTACTTTAAATGCAATCCTATTAGTCATATCTCTGTTTTGGCTTTTTGAAGTGATTTACTCTTTAATGAGTACTCTTCTAACTAGCTGAGTTTGTCAGTTTGTTTCATATCCATGAAAACGGTCATCCAGTGGAACTGGGATGGTTTGCCTGGGAGAACTCGGGGAGAACATCATGGCTGTTAAAATCCAGTCTAACAGGTTCAAGCTCCCTGGCTGATTGAGTGGTCAGTCAGCCAGTTGGTTGAAGGTACAAGGGAGGGATCGGGAAAATGCTACTGAAGTCTGGGTGCTGCTTCATTTACCACCTTCAACAAGTCACTGAAACTCTAGTTACACCACTCCTTTCCCCCTAATGGGATCATAGACCCCTGGGGCTGGGGAGAGCTGAGGAATGATGTCCAACCAAGCTAATCAACTAGATATCAAATAAGCTAGTGTATAGCAAGCTATTAGTCTATAAACATAAAGTTCACATCCGAAGATCTGAATTGACTGTCACTAAGGCTTGTGATTACATGTGCATTGCATGTTGTGTGGATTCTCAAGTTTCTGTGGGGAAATATTTTCATCAGAAGATCTAGTAGACAGGCATAAGGGAGAGAGTAAGGACTGTATCCAGTTCCGGCTCAGGGACTATAACCTCAGGCATACGTGTACTTAACTCTCCAGGACTCACTTTTGTCCTTTATTATGAGGATAAGTATACTAACCTTGCTTACTTGTTAGGAAATTTAAATGAGATATAGTACATATGAATGTGCCTCGAATGTAGCAGGCATTCACTAAAGGTTAGTTCCTTCTCATCTCAAAGTGGCTCTGATCCTTGATAGGTTAAAGGAAAAGTTACAAGGGGTGACTCCTGCCTGACCAGGCAGTGGCGCAGTGGAGAGTATCGGACTGGGATGTGGAAGACCCAGGTTCGAGACCCCAAGGTCGCCAGCTTGAGCGCGGGCTCCTCTGGTTTGAGCAAAACTCACCAGCTTGCACCCAAGGTCGCTGGCTCGAGCAAGGGGTCACTCAGTCTGCTGTAGCTCCCTGGTCAAGGCACATATGGGAAATCAATCAATGAACAACTAAGGAGCCGCAATGAAGAATTGATATTTCTCATCTCTCTCCCTTCCTGTCTGTCTGTCCCTCACTCTCTGACTCTCTCTCTCTGCCACAAAAGGGGGGGGGGTGGTTCCTGCCAAACTCAGTTCTGATGTATTCTGATGAAATCTGTATATGCAGTGAAGATTTTTTTATCCAGTCGTATCTGAGTGACCAACTTCTCAAGTATCTGGCTTACATATGTATTCAGTTCAATAAGGAGACAGGAGCAAAAAAAAAAAAAAAAAAAAAAAAAAAAAATCATACTTTAAGGATGATAAATGCTCTGTCCACTCTAATGTTGAGTGGTCTCAACAATAAAACGACTGAATTTTTTTTACAAGGTTGATCATTCCTTTGAAATTGAAATAAAACTGAAATGCTTTACACTTTTTTTTCCAGCGTGCTACAAATGAAAACTGATGAGAAACTGAATTTGTCTGATGGGAACACAGCAAGTTGCCCTTTGAGCCCCATTAAGATGTGCCTTAATCGTCCCATTGAATGGAATCTGAATTTGACAGCAGCATCTCTAGCAAGCTGTACAGTTCATAACCAAAATCTCAAAAGTGAAGAGAAATAGATTGCAGTTCTTCTTGCACTATCCTTACTTTGTACGTCAATACTCTTTCTGAACAATAAGCATTTATCAATTGACCTTGAAATATTTCTAGTCCTGTGATTTGTCTTTATATTAAATCATAGCATTAATCACTTTGATAATATTCTTTGTATGTTTTTTACATGTTTTACATCAGACCTTGTGGAATTTTGCAGTACAGATGGATTTTCATGTTCCTCTTTTTAATGGTATTTTGTGAATTTTTTATGCCCTAAGTTTAAATACATAATTGTCCCCAGTTCTATTTCTGTGCACAAAGTTTTAATATATAACACATTACATGGTTTAGAAGGCTAGCGCTGTAAAGATTTGTGATGATGACCTGACATATGAACAGTTGTATTAACAGGTGGATACCAACTACCTCGAAGTAAATTGGTGAAAGACAAAGGTATCTCTTAGAAGTATATCTTTTTCAAAGTTATATATGTATAGAAAAATTGATCATAGCTTATCATCAAGTAGCATGTTTCCATTCATAGGAGAATTTGACCTGACCGGTTTTCTTTCTCTGTACTTTTCAACTCTGCAAGTCTGGGCTGTAAGAACAGCGGCACAATTGCATGTGTACTCTTCAGCGAGCCTATGCCTCTTACAGACAAAAATACTGCCTGGGTTTCTGGACGTTACCAGTTTTGAATGAAAAATGAATGGTAAATGGATTTACATCTATTGATTTTATTGTATGTTAGCCATTGTATTTTAAAGTGTAAAAGGGATTTTTTTTTTAACCAGGATATTCCCTACCTTTAACTCTTATAGTGCAAAAAGTATCGCTTCCGCAATGGCTTGTGTGATGTGTCAGAAACTTGAATAGTAAGAATACTAAAGGTTTGGTGCTTAATTTATTTCTCCCAGCCAGATAAAGAAAGCTTGGACATGGTGGTCCATGTGAGTACGCAAGGACGTAGCTCCTTTCCTTTGGATAGCCTGCCTAGGAGGTAAATGGAATTTAGTTTGATGACATTTTAAGTCCTTATTTCTCCTTACCCCCTCCCCCCAAAATAATTTATTTTTAAAACAAGGATTTGAACAACAAAAAAAGACTTGCATAAAGAACTTGAAGCACAGGAAAAGACACAGAGCCAACAGAGTGAAATCATCTATTTTTCATTGTTTTATATCACCACCACATCTGCCTTTTCCTTTTGCTTATAATAAGCATTCTTACTTTGTAACTTTCGGACTCCTTTTATACTTCTAAGTTTTATACAGCACGTGTATATGTATGTAATATAGCGATTTGGTTCTAAAAAGCACAACAGTCGTTAACTTTAGCTCCATCTTAGAACATCACTTTGATAAATGGCCTCTCGTAAATAAAGCACAAGTATTAAAACATCCAATGTTAGGGCATTTCTAGTCTGATGAGTAAAGAGAAAAGGTAATTATTAGATGGATAAGATGTATTGTTGGGTGTTGCAGAAGGAAAGGGGACTGATTTCATACCGTGTATGTTTCATAAGTCAGGCAAGTGCCAATTTCAGAAGATAAATGAAATCGACAATGAATAGCGCCCATGATTAGTATATAGAGGACTTCCTGTCACATTCTTTTCTCATTAGTATTGTTTGCCCACAATAAATGTTATTGTTATGCCAAAAACATAGAAAGCAAGTCCATGTTTCACCCTTTGAGTAGTGAGTTATTTGTTAACCCTTTGAGTGAGGACATACATGAACGTTCGTACCACTCAAAGGGGTAATATGAGCGTGTGAACACCTCCCCAGCCCAGGAAACACCATCACACACAAGCAAACTAGGGCTCTCGTGCAAATATTTTAGAAAGAGAAATTACCCTGCAGGTAGCATGATCAGAAATGTCTTTAGTATAAGAAATGTAAGTTATCAGAATGAGAACTGTTGAACTGGAATGCTGGTAGTGTGGTTCATGATACGTCCTCCTTCCTGGAAGTGAGCTCATTTCTAGCAAGTCTGTGGGACTTCATTAGCCCTCGAGATGGTGCTTTTTACATAGGTTCTGAGATTGAAAATCTGTTCAACTACATTGTAACCAGCCCTTCTAGTCATAAACTTCTCAAATGCTAACCATTAGCTAGTTCTACCAGTGCCGTGATTTTAAGCATGTTCCTAGCATCACCTGGAAAGCCTGTTTGAGAAGCAGTCCCTAGGCCCACCAGAGATTCTGGTGATACCCCTGGGACTGACGCGGACACTGTGTGGAGCACACTGACAGACACAGTCCTCCGGCTTCAGTACAGGCCAAAGGAACGTGGAATCACACAGCAGAACGTCCGGCTAGACATCAGGCAAAGTGTTTCAAATTTTAACACAAGGTTAAGTTTATTAAAGCAAAGAACTGAAAATAATTGTAAAGACATTTGTAAAAGGACTCCCGCCATCATTTCTCCTAACCGACGTCTTCACTGAGCAGCTGCTCGAGGTTCAGTTTACTTTTTGCCAGTGCTGCTGTCTTGGCCCGTCTTGGTAATCTCATCCGCATTTCTGACTGTGGCTCTGGAACGTCACGATCACTAAACAGATGTGGAAAAGACACCAACTTAAATACAAGCTTTAAAACCACAGTTTATTTATAAATAAAACTTTCTTTGTTTCTGACTCTCATTCTATCAGTGTGTAATTGATACCCCAATTCCACTAAGCCTGAAACTACAGTCTCAAACAAAGCCAAAAACTGGTTACCCGGCAAACTGAAATCATGGAAAACCTAGCTAAACCTGGTGTTGTACAGAAGGAAAGGAGGAAAAAAAAAACACAAACTTTTGTAATGAAGGATGTAATTAAACAAGGTTCACAACTGCCCAAGAGTTTTTTTGGAGAACACAGAAATGGTAGGAAAAAAATGTTCTCTTAATTTGGGCAATAAATTACTAAAACACTGTAAACAGCATGGTTCCAAAAAGATTTTTAAATTTATTACAGTAATGTACTGAAAACATAACACAGTTTTGCCAATGAATAAATGAATGCAAGGCAGCTACAGCCTTCAGCTTCCACCAGTGGCTAATTGGCAGAAACCAAATACAAACACTATAACAGTGTTTTCCAACTACTGGTCCGTGAAAGAGTGAACCACCCTGATGTATGAAAATTATGAAGTCTATAATCATGGGTCTATAATCTTCACACAACATTAGGGTGCTTAACTTTCACAGACCAGTGGTTGGAAACCACTGCACTATACCCCTAATATGTCCAAATTATAGGCAGAATTATTCTATCATTGTAAATGTAGAGAAGCCATATCTTAATCTCAAGAGTCGCTAATTCAAATTAGAGTCACATACACATGATCGTGTAATTAGAACACATGGAAATATAAATTGAAAGAACATACTATCAAGATGACTACCTTGTAATAAAGACCATGCCAACTAATAGGAAAAGCAAATAAGCTATAGGAGGTCAAAATGCTTTTGATAATGGAATCCAAGACATAGCTATGAGTTTTCACTGATTACCTTGTTATATACTGAGGTTCACTGTCATGTAGAACACAGACATTAGGAAAACAATTTTTCCTAATTTTAGACACAAAGTAGACCTCTACATACTCTACACATGGAGTACCTTTCCGAGTCAGCCTCAGAAGTCCATCGTCTCCTGGTAATTCTGCCTGACGCTGTCACTTTCCTTCGACCTTAAAGATAGTTCAGTATCAAAATTGTTAATTGCTTATTTTTTAAAATCAGTTTCTGGGCTACCTAAATTCTTTACATTTCTTCTGCAACACATCGCCTCCTAAGTTCCCAGCTACCCTGTACCAACTATCAACACCACAGAGAGAAAGAACTTCTACACAAGATGAAAAAGTTATCAATTTCTTTTGTAAACTCTGATAACAGGCAAGGGAAAATATGAAGGAAAATTTTAATTAAATGTAATTATAGGCAAGAAGTATGTGGAAAATATGCTTTATAAAGAAAGTATCTCTATTAGGGCTGTAGTACGAAGTATATGGAGGAGCTAATGAAAATTTATAGTACAAAGATAGGCAGGTTAATCCCATAAAACAGGTCCTTAAGAAATAGAACTTTAATCAGTAAGTAATGGCTTCTTGTACAATAATCAAACATATACCTGGTCAATTCAAATGTGTTCTAAAACATATTTCAGTATAAATATTAAGAGCCTTAATATGTCAGGTGTTGCAAAAATTCTGCAAGGTTAAGAATATAAAGTTTGGCAGGTTCCATCTGTGATAACAATATGTATATATATGTATATATATATATATATAAATTTTGAGCTATCAAAAAAAGGCAGTGTTTTACTGGGATAGTATCTGACTAAAAGCAATCTTATCAAAATCATATTGTTCAGTATAATAATCTGGTTGAAATTTGTAAACCCTACTTATTCATGAGACTTATTGGTTTTTCCCTCCCGAAACCTTATAATACATATTTGCTTTTAAACTTCTAATATCATTATCCACAAGAAAATATCCAACAATTGGGACTAATTTGGGATATCCAGCAATTAGCATTTAGTAATTGACTAGCTACAAAACGATATCATGGACATATTCCATTTAGAAAAATATTAAATCTGTATAGAAAAAGGCCTCGAAAAACATTTTTCAAGGATTAAAATAATAGTTGACTCATGGATGATATTATTGGTGTTCTTTACATTGGTATGGTTGGATGGATTTCCGTAATAATGCACTGCTTTTGAAATAAAATAATAAAACAATAAAAATATCTTGATTTACAGACTTTTTCTCCAAGTGATCGCCTAATAGTCAACATTTACATTATTCCAACAAATCCTCTATTGTTGGATATCCCTCAGAAAATAAATTATGTTGGAGAAATATGAAATAAAATGTGAAAAAGGAAAACAGAAACCCAGAAAAAGCGACAAGACTGCTTAATCATTTAAGAACAGAACACCACTTGACCAGGCGGTGGCGCAGTGGACGGAGCAGCAGACTGGGATGCGGAGGACCCAGGTTCCAAACCCCAGGGTCATTGGCTTGAGCTCAGGCTCATCTGGTTTGAGCAAGGCTCACCTTGAGCCCAAGGTCACTGGCTTGAGCAAGGGGTCACTCGTTCTGCTGTAGCCCCCCAGTCAAGGCACATAAGAGAAAGCAATCAATGAACAACTAAGGAGACTAAGGAGCCACAATGAAGAATTGATGCTTCTCATCTCTCTCCCTTCCTGTCTGTCCCTATTTATCCCTCTCTCTGACTCTCTGTCTCTGTCAAAAAAAGAACAGAACACCAAAATCTGATAATAGAAAATCATCATTGATCATTTGCTAATAAAAATCAACTTAACCCAAATAATCTTTTGCAACAGATCTTTTGTATCATATTTCTAACAAAGGCACTCAGAGCAACGCTAATATTTTAGATTACAAGACAAAACCTAATTATCAGCTGAAAGAATTAAGAAGCAAAAAATACCTAAGACATCTGTCCCTAGGGAAACAAAGGTAAGGACTTGCAAAGTAGTTCACTAGAAAACAAAACTGAAAGGTTTATACAGAGCTAATCAACCCGCACACACCTCTGTTAGTCTTCGGCTGAGTGGTTTTTGACGCTCCGGTTGCTTTTACATTCTTAAGAGGCGTTATAAATAATTCTTTATTCTTTTCTATTAAAGGAGACAATGCAACAATGTGAATAAAAAATAGCTTCATGAATTATTTTAAATGGTCTTTCCAAGTCAATTTTTCATAAAACAGAAATGACAACCAGTCCCATTAGCAGCTATTGAAAATGTATCATAAATCAGTGTTCCAGAAAATGTGAATACTGGCAAGTAAGCAAGCAAAACTCCTAGGAAAAAAGTCTGTATGGTCATATGGTGAGAAATGTACACACAAAAAAAATTATAAAAGTAGAACAAACACTTAGCAATTATACGTGGTTCTCAAGGGGATTAATTAGAAAAATTTCCTTTCCGTTTCTGAAACCCAACCGCATGTTATAGGAAAAAAACTTCGTCTCAGGAAAGATGACAGGAAGAGTCATGAATATTCAGATGTGCATGTTGTTACCGTCTCCGCTGTCCCAGGTCCTTGCTGTCGCCTTGGTACCAGCATCTGGTGCCGCCACAGCTTGGTCACCAGATTCTTGAGTTCCTTTTTCTAACTGAAGTTTGATTTTCTCCAAAGCTCTCTGACATATCCTATCTTTTACTTGCTATGACAAAAAACATTAACATTTTTTAAATACAGGATTTTCTAATATTTCAAAAAAGCAACATGCTAATATCAAGTTGTTTTAAAACATTCAAAAATTTTATTAAATTTATGAAGGAAATATTTACTTCAAATGAGCAAAGCCATTGTGCTAACATGTAAAACTTAATACAACCATGTAAATTTTACTTTGATAAAAATATATAAATAAGAGTCTTTAGAAACTGCCTTACCTCCAACATCTCATTCAACAGAACCAAAAGATCTTGAGCAACATTGCTACTGAGTTCCAAGGAACTCAAGGCTTTTGTATAGACCCGAACTTCTGGTGAACATGGACATGTTAAGATCTCATTGCAAATTTTTATAGCCAAATTGTCGTGAACTGTTAAGGCCTAGAAAATCAAGATAAAAATCTTTGTAAATTAAAAATGGGATGATTACAATACAGTCCTACACATCTAACCAACATTTACAACTAATTATCTTGCCATAATCCAAGAAACAAAATGTCTAAAACCAAATGGAACATATTCCTCCCAAAATGAGCTCCCCAACCTAACTGGCAGCTGAAATTAATTACACACTTACTTTCAATGTGGTGACAAGCTTGACCAAAGGACATTAAAGGATTAAAAACCCAGAGTACATTTTATTTATGGGACAGTTTAAATTTATCTTCTTTGAATTAAAAACAAAACTAAGCTTGAGGAAAGTTTCATTCTTTGAATTCTCCTTCCTCCTATCAGAAATAGAGCAGGTCAGCTAACATCAGAAGACTCTCAATGAGTCCTCGATAACACATAGGTCATTATTCAGAAAGATGAACAGCCAATAGTAGGAGAGGAGGGGTAGTGAGGGTGATGAAATTTTGGTAATTTTTCAGCAGCAAACATGTCGGCACTGATTGCTTCTATGTCCGCATTTCCCAAAGTAACTTTTCTTTTTTCTTACTTTATATTATGGATTAACACATAGACCAGAAATTTCAAGATCAAAATGTAGCTTCTATTTCAAGGAATCTATCAGAGGGACTATTTTATCAAACAAACAAAAACAGTGACCTGCATTCTAAATCATCATCCTGACCACTCAGAGGCCAGCACACTCACCCACCTGATAATCTTGGGAGTTCTTGGCCTGAGGATTCAATCCACTTGGTCTTGTCAAATCTACAAGTAACTCCGTAACATTAGCGATATCTACTTCAGCTAAAGGAGAAGATGCAGGAGCATTGAGCAGTGTTTGCAGAGTTGGAAAAAAGGCTTCTTCAAAACACTCCTGGTTGGTCCTATTGAAAAACAATTTGAAAGTAAACTGGCAAAGAAATAGCACATGATTCTTAAAAATATATTCTGTCTCAAATTCACCCCATCAAGACAGTACATTTTCATCCCGGAAAGAGCCAAATGATTCAAGTAGATAACATTTAGGTAAGTTCTTCCATTCATCACTTCTCAATGAAGAAAAAGAATAAACAACAAAAGGATGCTACAGACGTGACCCCGGGGGAGTGAAGTTCACTTCCAGTCAGATTTCGATTTACGGCCATGACTCAAGCACCTGCTCGCATAAGCAAACATCGGGAAAAACACGCCGAGACAGTGTCGAAGTCGCACGTCCTCCTCGGTCACAGGATTGTACCAGGACAAGAGGAGACGAGACAGAATCCTGCTGCTGACCAGGAGCCCGGAGAACATCAGCTTGGCCAGCCCTTCCGCGGCTCCTGTCCGCAGTTCAGACACCTATGACAAATGACTTGCGTTAAAAAAAGTCTTTTATTTGTATTTCCTTTGTAAACCTTAAAACGTGGCCTGTCCTGCAATATATTTATATGAACTATCCAGAAATCATACAGGTTATTATTTATCATGACTTTTTTAAAGCACATAAGATTTTGTTTCCTCTTTTAGGTTCCATTTATGTTATGTTATTAGTCTAGCTGTTAAAACTTCAATTCCCTTAGAATTCTTTGGAAAATAGTGTTGATAAGGACATGGAAAAACTGGAACCCATGTACATTGTTGGTGGAAACATAAATAGTTCAGCTGCTGTGGAAACAGTTGGGCAGGTCCTCAAAGACTTAGACAAAAAAATTACCATACGACACCACAAAACTCCTAGAAGAAAACAGAGAATAAGGTCCTTGACGTAAGTCTTGTGATTTTTTGGATTTGACACCAAAAGCAAAGAAAACAAAAGTAGAACTAAACAAGTGGGACTCCATCAAACTGAAAAGCTTCTGCCCAGCAGAGGAAATCATCACCAAAGAAAGACAACATAAAAAACGAGAGAAAATATTTGCAAATTATATATCCAATAAGAGGTTAATATCCAAAATATATAAACTCATTGAACTCAATAATAAAAAAATAAAAATTTTTCAATTAAAAAAAATGGGCAAAGGAACAAAATAACCATTTTTCCAAAGACATACAAATGGCCAACAGGTACATGAAAAGGTACTCAACATCATAAATCATCAAGAAATTGCAAAGCAAAACCACAAAGAGCTATTACCTCTTAGAATGGCTATCATCAGAAAGACCAGAAATAACATGTATTGGCGAGAATGTAGAGAAAAGGGAAACCTTTTGCACTGTTAGTGGGAATGAAA
This sequence comes from Saccopteryx leptura, assembly GCF_036850995.1. Taxonomy (NCBI): domain Eukaryota; kingdom Metazoa; phylum Chordata; class Mammalia; order Chiroptera; family Emballonuridae; genus Saccopteryx; species Saccopteryx leptura. The sequence continues at coordinate 10,903,222 of NC_089507.1, read as the reverse complement.
ACTGGTGTCGTAGTAACCGAAATTTGTTAAGAGTGGAACTTAAATGTTCTCACTATAAAAAATTAATAAATAAATAAGTGAGGTGTCGGATGTGTTAATTAACTAGGTTAGGGGAGATCCTATGGAGAAACAAAAGAAATTCCCATAGGACACAGTCCTCCCCTCCTAGGTATATACCCAAAAGGAGGGGCACTCCAAGCCACACACACACGTGTGCACAGCGGCACCATGCATTCCTGGTAGCCAAATGTGGAAGTAGCCCCAATATCCCTCAGTGGATGAACAGCTAAACAAATGGTGATATAAATATAAAAGGGCATATTCTTCCGCTGTAAGAAGAAATGAAGTCCTGATCCACAGCACAGCATGCATGATCCTCAGAGACTGGCCCCATGAATGAAAGCGACACAAGTCACAGAGTGTGTATGCCATTTATTTGAACTCTCCAGTGTCGTCAGATCTGTACAGACAGAGTGAGGGCGGGGTGGTCCGGGGCTGGTGGCAGGGGGAAAATGTTTTTAAAAATTAGAGGTGGTGCTTGTACTACATTGTGAGTGTACTAGATGCAAATATATTGTTCACATTAAAACTGTTAGTTCATGTATGTTAATTTTACCTCAGTAAAAAAAATCAATATAAAAAATGTTACTTAAATGTTTATATATGCTAAAATATGTAGTTCAAGAGTACCTTAAGAAGAGAGATGCAATCCATACCCAATCTTAGACCTTCCACCCACCCAATGTGAATTTATTTTAATTTATTTCTCAAGGCACTTGGGGAAAAACACTTTAAGTCATAAATCACAAAGACAGAGAAAAAGATGAAAAACTGATAGCAACCACTTTCTAATACTCATTTCATTTTTGCTTACATTTCCATTCTTGGCACATACAATTTATAGCAAGAAACTAGGTGTACTGGAAGTGAACGTAGAGTTTAATTATGATAGTCAAAAGGCGAAATTTCGAAATGTTAGCCAAGTTGAAACTTCAGCCTAACAAACAGAAATATAAAGAATACAACGTACATGCCGCACGTGCTGCCGGGGAGAGCCAGGCGGCGGCTGTTTCTCACCTCGCTGTCTAAGAAGTCAGAGAGAAGCTTCAGAACGTTCTGGGCGGTGGCTGTCACTTCTTTGGCTTCTTTTGATTCTTGCTCGTCAGTGTTTATTTCTTCTCCTTCACTTTGAACTGCTTTGGTATTTTTAGTTGTAAATGGTTCAATCCCAAATGTCATCAGCTGATCAAAGATGGCCTTTAAAGCACTTATTTTTATTGTCACATCATCAATTTGCAAAACCTACATTGAAATATCCCCCGAGAAAAAGGAATTCAGTCAATTTTTATTGTTATGCTGTATAAAATTAGCAAGTATCTTATTTTCTTAGTCTAATTTCATAAGAGGGTCAAGCACAGATAAAACATTTTTCAAAGATAATAAAAATTTTCATTTTTCAGTTATTTTTATTTATTAGTATCATAACAGTTATAGTTACTTCAGAAAAAGTTGACCGTCAAAAAAAGTCTGGAACTAGTGTCTGGCTGAATTATATTATTTGTTTCTTTTATTTAAAAAAATTAGTATGTTCAACTTTGATTTTATTGTATTATTCTTTTTTTTAATCTAGAAAACCTGTTCACTTATACTGAAATTGTCTTGAGCAATCTATCAAAACAAAAAATTACATTCTAATCAATAAAAAGCATGAGAACATCAATACTCTTTGAGGTTATCACGTTTCATTGAAAATAAATGTTTCTCTTATGAGCTCAATAAATTCAGATTTCACTTACAGTGAATTCAGTTTTCAATGAACCGGACAGGGTGGACTCCTTTATAAAAGGGGGAAACCAGAGAGCTCAACCAGCTGTGTGAGTCTATCCTGATACAGAAAACTGAATTCCTACATACCAGGTTTCAAAACCATGAAAATCAGAGCTGACTCTTTCTATTATAAAGAAATTTACTACTATCTTTAATGCACTTAAGTTTTGGTGAGTGATAAACTACTTGGCTATATATTATAGCTTAACCTTCAGAATGAATAAATTGCATATATAACTCATTTTACTTCATTTGAATCATTTACAAACAACATTTTTAATTCAAAAAGTAGACTTATTTTATTCAGGTAAATATTAGTAGCCAGTGTCTGAAAAAATTAAGTTCAGAGATTAAAGGTGTTTAAAACTAAAAACAGAAGGGTAAACTTTTAATTTTTTAAAACTTTAATTCTGTGACAAGGCTGCTCTTGACTGGTTTGATTTGAAAGAAGGTAAGATTGTGGAAGGGTCTTGATAAGAAACTCATCATCTTTCACGTCAACTGATTTTGACAACCCCTTTTCACTACAGAAAATTCTAGAGGAGCCCTCAGTACCAAGGCTCCTGGAGCTCTCTCTCAGTGGGGGATGCCTTAGTATTCAATGACTTCAGAGTGCTCCAGGACACTCCTGAGCATTCCGGTCACACTGCATTTCTTCTCTCTACAATGCCCAAACCACAGTATTATTACTGATATTATAGTTAGCAAAAATTACAGTGGTCAAAATTCACATTTCATCTTTAAAAATCAAATGAACTTAAAATATCTTCTAAAAGAGTCCTTAGGATTTCCTTTGCTGCTATACTAGAAATCTCATATAACCGTCTACCTCCAATCTCCTCTGTCATAGTTCTAACTTGACAACACCTTGTCGTTTTCAGCAACACTCATAATGGTATACAGGAAATCTTAATGAATGTCTTGCCTCATTTTTATAGCCGAAAATAACTAATTTAGCAAGCTAGATATAAATGAATCCTTACTCTCAAATGTTCTAGCAAGATTTTTCTTCCATTTAAAAAAAGGTAGCCCTTCTTCTGTGTATCTACCCCAAAATTTTAAAATATTTATTTGTAAAGATATATGCACCCCTTGTTCATTGCAGCACTATTCGTGATGGCCAAGACAAGGAAATAATAGAAGTATCCTTCAACAGACAACTGCATAAAGATGTGGTAGATATACAGTGGAATACCACTCAGCCTAAAGAGATGTTAAAATCCTGCCATTTGCAACAGCACAGATGGATCTAGAGCATGAGTCAGACAGAAAAAGTCAAGAACCATATGATTTCACCCATATGAGGGATAGAAAACTGAAAGCAACAAATGAACAAAAAGAAAAACAAAAACTCAGACACAGAAGACTGACCGTATGATGGTTACTAGAGGGAAGAGGGGTAGGGGGTATTGCAGCGTAAAGGGGGTCAAATATTTGGTGACAAAGGATTTGACTCCAGGTGGTGGCCACACAATGCAATATATAGGTGATGTATTATAGAAATGCAGAACTAAACCTATATAATTTAATTAACTGATGTCACCCCAATAAGTTTAAATTTTTTAAAGAATGCTAAAAAAAAAAAAAAAAAAAAAAAAAAGCAATAACCAGGGTCAATCGAGTGCTTCAATACCCAAATTTCTAGAAAGCCAGGAAAATGAAGTGGAAATTTTTCTGTTCCAATTTCATTTTGAAAATGTAGCATTTTACTTCCTGGGCACCTACAAGCCAGTACATTTCACAACAGTCAACAAGACTTCTTTGAGAATTACTAGCAGAATCGCTGATGTCAACTATACTGTATATTGTTTAGTTTTTCAGTTTCCTCTTCTAAAATGTAAGCTCCTATCTTATTTTTTTCTAAGCTTAGAATAATGGGCATATAATATGCACTCAATAAATTTTACTATATGATTAATTTTAAAGGTGCCTTAAATAACTGACATTTCATTCCTTTTCTACAGAGATGTCTGAATAAAAAGGAAATCAAAAGATAAAAATTGAGTCTCTAAAAGTCATGCATAATGATCATGATCCTCAATAAACATGGGAAGAAATTAAATTTATACTAAGACAAGTCCTACCTGCAGTAATAACACAAAGTGTTTACTTGCAAAATTCTGATTCTGTAGTCCACAGCAGCCCAAGCATAAAACAGCCAGGTTTCTTATTATAGGATGAATACTTATTATTCCAGGAAGAATCTAAAATGAATTAGAAAGTATAATAAATTTTACCAGGACAAGAAATGTATAGTAGTATATTAAAAACATGGTCAAAATAATTTCTGTATGATTTTGCAGATCTACATTTCCAAATTGTCTATTAACTCACAGTAGTCCATTTTCAGTTGAAAAGGTAAATATTAAATTGCTAAAACAGAAGAATATGGCCAGAGTGAAATAGTCTGATCATGAGACAACTCCCCCTCCCCCTGCTAAAACTTTCTCAATGGCTTCCCAATACCCAGAGGACAAAGATAACACTCCTTAACATGACGTACAACATACCTCACTGGGTACTCTTTCCCAGCATTATACTGTGCTACTCCTTGCTCTCTGCTTATTCTGTTGCTCTGATTATGATGCCTCCTACTCAGTGCTACCAATAGAAATATAACGGAGCCACACATGTCATTTTAAATTTTCTAGTGGTCACATTAAAGTAAAAACAGGTGAAACTACTGTAATCTTAATATATTTTCTTTCACCCAATATAACTCAAATATCATGAATCATGTAATCAATATTTACAAATGGAGATAATTGACATTTCCTTATTTGTACTAAGTCTGTAAACCCAATGTATTTTTATACTTATAACACATCTCAATTTGGACTAGTTTTTAATAGCCACATGTGGCTGGTGGCTACTGTACTGGAGAGAAAGTCTAGAACATTCTTCCCTCCTTCACATAGTTAATGTCTACTCAAATAACAGATCAAGGTCACCTTCTAGTGTCTGCAGTATTCATGTACCTAAACTCAGTAAAATGGAGATTATCTATGAAGGGTTACTTTAGTAAAAAGTCTTTTAAATATATAGTAATAAACTCCCTCACAGGACTCATATCTTTTCCTACTCTTCCTATCTATCTAGCAAGATTCCAGCAATGAAATATTCCTGCTGTTATTTCCTCTTACTATTCCAAGAATGAAGATACACAGCACCTCTTTCCAGCATAATAATTTCATACCAGGTTCTTTACATGCATCATCTTAATTTAATACTCACGATATGATTGCAGTCACTGGATTTTCTTTCACCATTTATATTTATCAGACATTTAAAATGGTCATCTTTTCATACCTCTGCACCCCAAGGAACATATTACTTATAAAACGAGGAAGGAGTGCGCGAAAATCCCTCTCCCAGAGCCGCCAGCATACCAGAGACTCAATGATGCCGTTCACGGTTGCGCTTATCCCTGTCGACGGGGCCATCTGCTTCAACAGCTCATGACACAAAATGAGACACTTCTGTAGTGTTTCAGGATCATTCTAAAATGAAACATGAAATATTCAGCATTAGTAAGAATAGCTTCGGCCCATCCCTTAAATGTTTGCTTTCTCGGGGCTTTGTGTCAGACATATTGCCTCTGCTCACACACTCTGGCAATCTCAGACAGCCATACAGCTTCACGTACCATCTGTGAGCTAGCTCAGCTGCTGTCGAAGTTTCAGATTCATATATACAACTGCTAGAAAACATTTCCTCTTATATGTTCCACAGGCTTCTCAAACTCAGTACATCCAAAAGGAAATTAACTCATCTTTTCCCCAACTCCCTCCTCCTCCTATGCTAGATCCATAAATATCACTGTCATCTACTCAGTTGTCCAAACCGAAAGACTAGCATACTTTCTTGACTTATTCTTCTCCCTGTTACTAATTCCTATACTTCTCAAACCTACCACTTCCTTCCATGTCATTATCTTGTTCAGAACACAACCACTTCAAGCTTACATTACTGTAAAGTCTTCAAACTAGCATGCCTGCCTAGGCTTTTACACTGCAATCCGTTTCCTGAATAACAGTGATCTAAGATATAGCCCTGGCCAGCTGGCTCAGTGGTAGAGCGTCAACCCAGCATGTGGATGTCCCAGGTTTGATTCCCAGTCAGGGCACACAGGAGAAGCACCCATCTGCTTCTCCGCCCCTCCCCCTTCACGCCCCTCTCTCTCTTCCCTTCCTGCAGCCATGGTTGATTGGTTCAAGCTCATCGCCCCAGGCACGGAAGATGGCTCCTTGGAGCCTCCACCTCAGGCACTAAAAAGAGCTCGATTGAGAGCATGGCCCCAGATAGGCAGAGCATTGGCCCCAGAGGGGGTTACGGGGTAGATCCCAGTCAGGGCACATGTGGTAGTCTGTCTCTGTCTCTCCTGCTCTCACCTGGAAAAAGAAGAAAAATATATATAAATCTCATCCATCCTACCACTTCTTCTTCTTTTTGTTTGTTTGTTTGTTTTCTTTTATTAAGTGAGAGGCGGGGAAGCAGAGACAGACTCCCGCATGTGCCCAACCAACACATCTATCTGGCCAGCTCTTGGCCCCAGCCAACTAACTACACAGACGTTGCTGGTTCAATTCCTGGTCCGAGCACATACAGAAACAGACTAATGTTTCTCTCTCTCTCTCTCCCTTCTTCTCTCTCTAAAACCAACAAATAAAATTTAAAATAAAATAATAATTGAAGTTAAGGACTTTCAAAGTCCAAAATAGAAAAGAACCAGAAAGAAAAAAAGTATTTTCGTATTAATTCAAGGTAGTTAAAAATCCTTCAACATGCATGTATTCTGGCAGCTGAGTTAAGAAAACAAGGTTTAGTTGAGATAAATAACAGCTGAAATTACTATAAAAAGGCATAGATACCTTCTCTACATGGACTTCTTTCATCTGGAGCTGCTCTGTCTCCTTCAGCAGGTCTACTCT